>NC_041010.1:28530454-28805341 GCF_004193775.1 Glycine soja
AAAAGGTGTAACTCTCAAAAGGTTTTTGACTTTTTCAAATTGGTTTTAAGTTTTTCTAAAAGTTATAACTCTTCTAAATGGTCTTCTTGACCAGACATGAAGAGTCTATAAAAGCAAGGCTTTGTTTTGCAAATTCAATCAATTTATTCATTCAATCTTGAATACTTTTCCAATCAATCTCTTACAATCCTGTACAAGCCTTGAATCTCTTTGAACTTCTTCTTCTTCTTTGTACCAAAGCTTTTTAAAGTTTTCTGGTTTTCTAAACCTTGAAAACTTGTGCTATTCATCTTTTCATTCTCTTCTCCCTTTGCCAAAAATAATTCGCTAAGGACTAACCACCTAAATTCTTTTTGTGTCTCTCTTCTCCCTTTTCCAAAAGAAACAAAGGACTAAACCGCCTGAATTCTTTTGTGTCTCCCTTCTCCCTTGTCAAAGAATTCAAAACGACACAGTCTGAGAATTCTTTTGATTCTTCCCTTTCCCTAATACAAAAGTGTTCAAAGGACTAACCGCCTGAGAATTCGTTTGTATCCCCATTCACAAAGTATCAAAGGTTTAACAGCATGAGATCTTTGTCTTAACACATTGGAGGGTGCATCCTTTGTGGTACAAGTAGAGGGTACATCTACTTGGGTTTGACTGAGAACAAGAGAGGGTACATCTCTTGTGGATCAGTTCTAGTGGAGGGTACATCCACTAGGTTCCAAAGAGAACAAGGGAGGGTACATCCCTTGTGGATCTTTGCTTGTAAAAGGATTTTTACAAGGTTGAAAAAAATCTCAAGGACCACAGGTCTCTTGGGGACTGGATGTAGGCACAGGTTGTTGCCAAACCAGTATAAAAACTCTTGTGTGTTTGTCTCTTTCTTCCCTACTCTTTTACTTTCCGCTGTGCATTTAATTTCCGCTTTTACTTTCTTTTAAGTTTCTCTTCTACTCCTCATTCTCTTAACAATTTAGTAAAAGCCTTAGAAGTGTAGTTTTTTAATTAGTAAAGGTTTAGGAATAATTAATTCAACCCCCCCTTCTTAATTATTCTGAGGCCACTCGATCCAACAGCAAGTAAGTGTGAAAACAATATCTAAAGCGTGGGTCCTCTTACTAAGAAAATTGATGCAATTAAGGATGTTTCTCTAATTAAAAGATGTTTACATCAATTACTCATAAACAATGAACACATAAAACAACCTTAATTAGATAGGGAAAGAGTTTACATAGAATCCCCAACTGAGGGTTTAGCCTTCCATAGGAAGGAAGCTCCTTTTACACTGAAGAAGAAGAATTAAGAGAAATTGCTTGCTTACAAAGGAGCGGGGATGTCTCCTCCACCTCTAGGATCTCACAATCACTCAAAAACTCACAAATCTTCCTAAAGATCAAACCTTGGCTTCTTTGCTTTGTTCTTTTGCCTCTCGGTATTTTGTAGAAGCAAATGACTTTGATGTTTTGATGATGATCATGATGATTTGATGCAAATGATGCAAATGCGCTTTCAAGTTTAAATTCAAGACAATGATTCAAGAATACAAGACACAACATTAAGATGTTCACTAGTATTTTAGGAAGGGAATTCCTAATTGACATAGCAAAAGGTTTGGCCAAGTAATTTAAGTTAAAAAGTGTTTTTCAAGAGATTTACTCTCTGGTAATCGATTACCAGAGGATGTAATCGATTACTAGTGGCCAAAAATGGTTTACAACAACTATTAAAAATTTGAATTCAAATTTTAGACTGTAATCGATTACCAGCGGTTAATAAACGTTTTTAATTCAAATTTTAAAACCTGTAATCGATTACACAAAACCTGTAATCGATTACCAGAGGAGATTTTCAGAAAATTATTTCTAAGAGTCACATCTTTTCAAATAGTTTTTACATGACCACCAAAGGTCTATATATATGTGACTTGAAACACGAATTTGCTCAGAGTTTTTAACAACAACAAGTCTTATTCTCTCAAAGAGAAAAAACATTTTATCCTCTTAAGAATTCCTTGGCCAATACATTTGCAATTCAATAAGGAATTAATTGAGTGCTCAGATTGTACAATCTATCTCTTTCAAGAGAGATTCATTCTTCTCTTCTTTCTAAATTCTCAAAGGGGATTGAGAGACCGAGGATCTCTTGTTGTAAAGGATTCCTGAACTCAAGGGAAGGGTTGTCCCTGTGTGGTTCAGATTTTGTAAAAGGAGTTTTACAAAGAGAGTGGAAATCTCAAGTGGGTTGCTTGAGGACTGGACGTAGGCACGGGAAGTGGCCGAACCAATATAAATCAAGTTTGCATTTCTCTCTTCCCTTAAACTTCTTTTATTTATTGCTATTTATCTTTGGCTTGAAAGAAGTTTATTTTGAATTGTCTTTTGAGTAATTCATGTTAAGGGTGCATTGTTAATCCAAAAAGAATTGGGCTTTACGGGATGTGTTTTGGTGAAGAATTGAGGAAGATATGGGAATTTGAAGATTGGGGATGAAGGAGGCTCGAGAACGAGGGTAAGGCTGCGCAGCGTGACTGGTTTTGTGGGTATTTATAGAGGAGGACAAAGTGTAATCGATTACAAGGTATGGTAATCGATTACAGGAGTAGTAAGCCTTCTGGTAATCGATTACAGGGTGTTGTAATCGATTACATGCTTCCTGTTCTTGTGTAATCGATTACACTGAATGGTAATCGATTACCAGAGCATAAACTAGGCTAGTTTCTAAAAAAATTTACCTATGTCTATGCTAAATACATCTAATACTATCAATCATCACTACTAATGCATTTAATTCAATCATTCAAGCATCAAACACACAATAATTCATAAAGTCTATCATAATAACAAGAATTTAAACAAAATCAAGAAAAGTAACATACTTAACACAAACAATCAATAATAAAAATAAATTGATCAATCAATCCTCATTTATCTAAATCACTAACATCTAAGAGGCCTAATTCCCTTCTAATAGAGAATAATGTTTCTTTGGGGAAAGGTTTTGTGAAGATAGCAGCAAGTTGATTCTTAGTATCAACAAACTCTAACACACAATCTCCCTTTAGAACATGATCTCTTAGAAAATGATGCCTAAATTCTATATGTTTAGTTCTAGAGTGTTGAATTGGATTTTTGGAAAGATTAGTTTCACTTGTATTATCACATCTAATAGGTATATGGTCAAGAAGGATTCCATAGTCAGAAAGTTGTTGCTTCATCCATAAGATTTGTGTACAACAACTGCCGGCAGAAATATATTCCGCTTCTGCAGTGGATAAAGCAACACTATTTTGTTTCTTACCATGCCAAGAAACTAGAACAGATCCAATGAACTGACAAGTTCCACTTGTGCTCTTTCTATCTGTTTTAGAAATGATAAAGTCTGAATCAGAATATCCAATTAAGGTGCATGTGGAATTTCTAGGATACCATAAACCTATGTTCATAGTGCCTACTAAATATCTTATGATTCTTTTAACAGCACTAAGATGTGATTGTTTAGGATTTGATTGAAATCTAGCACACATACACACACTAAACATTATATCAGGTATGCTAGCAGATAAATAAAGAAGTGATCCGATCATACCTCGATATTGCTTAACATCTATTGACTGACTGATTTCATCTTTATCTAGATAGCATGCAGAGCTCATTGGTGTAGCCATGTGCTTAGCATTTTCCATGTCAAATTTGTGGATTAACTCTTTGCAATACTTGGATTGATTGACAAAGATACCATCCTTGGTTTGTTTAATTTGCAATCCAAGAAAGAAATTAAGTTCTCCCATCATTGACATTTCAAACTCACTTTGCATGTCATGGGAGAATTCCTTGCACAGTAATTCATTAGTGGATCCAAAAATAATATCATCAACATAAATTTGAACTAATAAAATATCATGTGATTTTCTCTTTATAAAAAAAGTAGTGTCCACTTTTCCTCTAGAGAAGTCCTTTTCTAAAAGGAACTTACTTAGACGCTCGTACCAAGCCCTAGGGGCTTGTTTCAAGCCATATAAAGCCTTTTTCAATTTATAGACATGATTTGGCTTATCCAATATTTCGAAACCTGGTGGTTGTTCAACATATACTTCTTCTTAAATTAAGCCATTTAGCAAAGCACTTTTAACATCCATTTGATAAAGCTTAAAATTCATTATAGATGCATATGCTAAGAGCATTATAATGGCTTCTAATCTAGCAACTGGAGCATATGTTTCTTCATAATCTATACCTTCTTCTTGATTATATCCTTTTGCAACTAATCTAGCCTTATTTCTAATGATTATTCCATGTTCATCTAACTTATTTCTAAATACCCATTTTGTTCCTATGATGGGATAGTTTTTAGGTTTCTCAACAAGTTCCCACACATTGTTTCTTTCAAATTGATTCAGTTCTTCTTGCATAGCAATTATCCAATTATCATCTATTATGGCTTCTTTTTATATTTTTAGGTTCCATCATTGATACAAAAGCCATATTATTGCATAATTCTTTAAGAGAATGTCTAGTTGTTACCCCTTTTGAGATATCACCAATAATGCTATCGAGGGGATGATCTTTTGAGGCTTTCCATTCTTTTGGAACTTCATCATTTGATTTTGCTTCTTCTTGAGGATCTTCATTGCTTCCTTTCCCTTTTCCTTTAGAATCTTGTCCATGAATATGAATTTGTTCTAAAGATTCTGCAATATCATCTAGTATATTCTTTCTTGATAGAATAGCATTAGATTCATCAAAAGAAACATGAATGGATTCTTCAATACTCATAGTTCTTTTGTTATATATTCTATATGCTTTACTTTGCAATGAATATCCAAGAAAGATGCCTTCATCAGATTTTGCATCAAATTTTCCTAGATTATCTTTACCGTTATTAAGCACAAAAAATTTGCAACCAAAAACATGAAGATGTGTGACGCAACCTACCCTTCGGCGGGAGGGCGACACGTAACTCGTGGGTGCGTGTTCCATGAAAGGAATACGCGCGGAGTCGCCACCAACGTTTATTTTGAGGAAAACGTCGAAAAAACCGGAAAAGTCATGATCTACGAATTCTAAGTGAAAGGTTCGGGAGTTGTATTTACGCACGTGGAAGGTATTAGCACCCTATGCGTCCGTCACAAGAGATGGCAACCTTTAATCAAATGTGCAAATATGACTTCAATTTATATTCTTTTCCCTTTTTACGTTCTTATGTCTTTTTTATGCCTTTTTATGTTTTTATCTTTTTGTGGTCGACAAGGGCGTTTCCCTTTGCTCCTACGTATTCCTCAATTGTGATGAGAAAATCAGACCTACGTAGTTCTTTTGTGAACAAAGCGTTTTGGTTAAGTTATTTTTATCCTTTTTTGCAAGATATGTTTTTATTGAATGAAAGGTCATTTAAGGCGTTGGACCATTAGACAATCTTTCGATTCTCTTGAAAAGTGAGAAAAACATTAAGGCATTGGACCATTAATGATTTCTTTATTTTTGAAAGTGGTAACAAAGTTACATATTGATTTTAGGCTTTTTTAGAAATCTACACTTAACCAATAAAAGCGGAAAAGGCCATTTCAAGGCGTTGGACCTTTGAAAATGGCTTTTTTAGGCGATGACAAAAGTTTGGTTTATGAATTGATTTTAGCCTTAGTTTCACTTTGGTTATTAGTCGATTCGATTAAGAAAGAGAAATCCCAAAGAAAAACGTCCGATTGATTTTTTTTGATTTATTTTACTAAAAGATATTTTTGATTATTATATTATTATTTTACCTCTTTTTGGTTTCCAACGTGGTTACGGCATGACTGAACGGTCGGATTTCATTTTAACAGAAATTAATGGAAGTTACAATTCAAATGATCGGTGGAAATTTATTTTATTTTTTGATTAGACGAGAAAATGACTTAAGTAAATGACTAAAGCACGTCAAAAGGGGGTACGGAAAGTAAATGAAATGAAAATAAAAGCACGTGAAAACAAATGAGGACCACTAAGGGTACATAGAATGAATTGAAAAGTTCAATTTCGGGAACTTACCGGTTGAAGACCGAAGAACGCCGAAGAACGAATGAAGAATGTCGAAGAACGGTTGAAAATCTTCACGAAATCACCCACGTAAAAGTTATGGAAACGTTACGGAAGCGCCTCGGTTTCGATTTTCTTCACGAAAAAAATTTTTCTCACTAATTTTAAGTGAATCTCATATACCAAGAGGGTTGAACATTTTTGTTCTTCCCTCCTTCCCCTATTTATAGGAAAAGGAATGAGATGCTTGCCACCCAGCTCGCCCAGGCGAGCTAGGTTTCTTTCTCCAGAAACAACCGCCTTCTGGAGGAACATCCTGGAAGGCCCAAGTGGGTCTGGTTGCTATTTGAACCCCCAGTTTTACTAAATACACCCCCTTCCTTTTTTGGTGATTCTTTTTCTGTAAAGTTACGGAAACTTGCGAATTTCGTAACAATACTTGTTTTCTTTTCGTAGTGTTGCGGCACCTTACGGATTATGTAGTCATCCCTTTTTTGCCTTCCAGAACGTTACGAAACTTTACGGATTGCGCACTAACACTTCTTTTTAATTTCCGGCATGTCACGGAACTTCACGGATTGTGCTACAACGCTTTTCTTTTGGCTTCCGGCATGTCTCAGAACTTCACAAATTGCCTAACGATGGGTGCCAAATACCTCGAAGTGGTCAAACAAGGGTCGCATCCCAACAACGGATGGTCCCCGAATGAAATTAGGGTATGACAGTTGCCCCTCTTTACTTGTCTTTTATTGGAGATAAAAGGGAAGTAAAGATAAGACACTAATTTCGTTCGAGCGAAACACCATTCGGCCAGTGAACCTCCCTGCCAGCAGAATCTGCAAAAATTTGAAAATGATCAGTACCGACACATCATCCTGATACTGTCGAATTTGTTCCTCTTGGTTGATACAAGACGCAGAATGACCATAATTTGTCTCTGCGTTTTGTTGGACACGATCGAGCCAGGGCGGCAAGACACAGAATGACCATAATTTGTCTCTGCGTGCCACCGGACACGATCGCTTCTGGATGGCGGAAAGGTGTGCGGAATGACCATAATTTTTCTCCGCCCACCTCTCAACTTGTTGTTCTTGAATGACAAAGGGCGCATAATTTGTATCTACGCGTTTACCACCCAAGTTGTTGTTTCTGAATAACAAAGGGTGCAGAATTTGTCTCTGCGCGTTTACCACCCAACTTATTGTTCCTGAATGATAAAAGGCGCAGAATTCATCTATGCGCGTTTACCACCCAGCTTGCTGCTCTTGAATGATAAATGGCGCAGAATTCGTTTATGCGCGTTTATCACCCAATTTGCGAAATCTAAATGACAAAGGGCGCAAAATTTGTCTATGCGCGTTTACAACTCGACTCGTTGCTCCTAAATGATAAAGGGCGTAGAATTTGTCCATGCGCGTTTATCACTCATCGAGCGTGCGGATAACCACATGTCATCGGGCCCGCCACCTCTGGATGACAAAAGGTGCAGAAGACGACGTTAGTCTCTGTGTGCTATCATGCTTTGAGTCTTAGAGATAGCAAAAAAAGGTTTAAACGGATAACCACTCGGGCATCTCCGCATGTCACGTGACTCCAGTGTCAGTATGACAGAAATTGCCTGCGCGGAAGATGACGTAAATCTCCGCGTGTCAATGGGCTTGTTGGCCACGATTGACAAAGGGTGCAGAAGACGACGTTAGTCTCTGGGTTCTATCATGCTTTGAGTCTTAGAGATAGCAAAAGAAAGTTTAAATGGATAACCACTCGGGTATCTCCGCATGTCACGTGACTCAAGTGTCAGTATGACAGAAATTGTCTGCGCGGAAGATGACGTAAATCTCCGCGTGTCAACGGCCTTGTTGGCCGTGATTAACAAAGGGTGCAGAAGACGACGTTAGTCTCTGCGTGCTATCATGCTTTGAGTCTTAGAGATAGCAAAAGAAAGTTTAAACGGATAATCACTCGGGTATCTCTGCATGTCACGTTACTCCAAGGTCAGTATGACAGAAATTGTGGGGCGGCCGACAAAAGCGAGGCTCTTGTTCCTATGTATCCTTAATTAAGAACTCAGACCTACGTAGTTCTAGATAACTTGTGAGACTAAAAATAGTCTCGGTGTTTTCTTCACTAAAATGCGAACATGCTTTAGTAACGAGAGAAAACTTCCAACTAATCAAAGCAACATATGCTTTTCGGATGAAAAACAATGTGTCTACCGGGGAAGGGGAGTATGCTGATGAAATCTTCTTGTCGCAACCTACCCTTTTGCGGGCGAGCGAGGCGAAGCTCACGGGTTCGTCTTCCAAAGGAGGAAAATGCGCAGAGTCGCCACCAACGTTTATTTGTGGAAAATGTCGGAAAAACTGAAGGAAACCGGTCATGAAGAATATTCCAGATTCCGGAGTTGTATTTACGTTTGAGGAAGGTATTAGAACCTCTCACGTTTGTCCCAAAAGACAACAGGCTTAATTTTAGAATTGTGTGAAATTGTGTACCTAAACTTTTATTTCTTTTTATTTTTGAGGTCGAGAAAAGCGGGGATCTTGCTCCTACGTACCCTCCATTGAAGAGGAAATCAGACCTACGTTGTTCTTTCAAAAGGGCAAATGAAGCGATTCTTTTTACTTGGAAAGTGGTCCTTTTAAGGCATTGGACCTTAAAATAATCCATTTTACTTGATGAGAAAAACTGAGGTATCGAACCTTAAAATCGTTTTTAGTGATTTTTTGCGGACGAGCTTGACTTTGCGAGTTGATTTTAGCTTTAGTTTCACTTTAGTTATTAGTCAATTCAATTAAGAAAGAGAAATCCCAAAGAGAAACGTCCGTTTGATTTTATTTGCTTTATTTTACTAAAAGATATTTTTTGATTATTATATTATTATTTTACCTCTTTTTGGTTTCCAACGTGGTTACGGCATGACAGAACGGTCGGATTCCATTTTAACAGAAATTAACGGATATTACAAATCAAATGATCGGTGAAAATTTATTTTATTTTTTGATTAGGCGAGAAAATGACTTAAGTAAATGACTGAAGCACGTCAAAAGGAGGTACGGAAAGTAAATGAAACGAGAATAGAAGTACACGAAGCAAATGAGGACCACCACGGGTACATGGAATGAATTGAAAAGTTCGATTTCGGGAACTTACCAGTTGAAGAACGAAGAACGACGAAGAACGAACGACAAATGACGAAAACGGTTGAAAATCTTTGTGAAATCCCCACTGATTTCAAGTGAATACGAAGTGCCAAGCAGACTGAACCCCTTCCTTCTATTTATAGCAAAATAGGGGAGGAGCTTGCCACCCAGCTCGCCCAGGCGAGCCAGGTTGCATCCTCCAGGAGCAACCACCTTCTGGAGGAAGAATCTGGAAGGCCCAAGTGGGCTTGGTTGCTATTTGCACCCCCTTTTTTACTAAATACACGCTCTTTGCTTTTTTTTTTTGGTGATTCTTTTTCCTTAACGTTACGAAACTTTACGAATTTCGTAACGATACTTGTTTTCTTTCTGTAAGGTTACGGAACCTTACGGATTATGTAATTACTCCTTTTTTAGCTTTCGGAAAGTTACGGAAACTGACGGATTGCGTAACAATACTTCCTTTTGATTTCCGGCACGTTACGGAATTTCACGGATTGCGTAACAATGCTTCCTTTTGATTTCCGGCATGTCTCGGAACTTCACGTATTGTGCAAGAAAGGGTGCCAAGTACCTCGAAGTAGTCAACCAAAGGTTGCATGCCATGAAACAATGGTCCCCGGACGAAATTAGGGTATGATAGTTACCCCTCTTTACTTACCTTTTATCGGAGATAAGAGGAAAGCAAAGACAGAACATTGATTTCGTCCGTCTTCGCCCTTTCCATGATTAGTCTATGACGACTTCCGTCTCTCCTTCTTCTTTCTCTGTACAACACAAAACAAACACAAACAACAACAAAAATACCAACAACATAATATACACATACACATGTTCGGCGAAGGAACCGATCGGGAAAATAACAAAAACCACATTTCCCAGCCACCGGAGGCTCCGCGCTTGATAACGGAGGACACATGAACAACGCTAGGCAATCAATTCATGGGACTCCAAATAAGATTTGAGGGTGGAGGATAGGCGAACAGTGCTAGGAAATCAATTCCCGGGGCTCCAGACTCGTTGGTGGAGGATGCATGAATGACAATCAATTCATAGGGCTCCGAATAAGATTTGAGGGTGGAGGATAGGTGAACAGCGCTAGGCAATCAATTCGCGGGGCTCCAGACTCGATGGTGGAGGACACATGAATAGCGCTAGGCAATCAATTCATGGGTCTCCGAATAAGATTTGTGGGTGAAGGATAGGCGAACAACGCTAGGCAATCAATTCGCGGGGCTCCAGACTTGATGGAGGAGGACACATGAACAGCGCTAGGCAATCAATTCATGGGTCTCCGAACAAGGTTTGAGGGTGGAGGATAGGCGAACAGCGCTAGGCAATCAATTCGCGGGGCTCCAGACTCGATGGTGGAGGACACATGAACAACGCTAGGCAATCAATTCATGGGTCTCCGAATAAGATTTGAGGGTGGAGGATAGGCGAACAGCGCTAGGCAATCAATTCGCGGGGCTCCAGACTCGATGGTGGAGGACACATGAACAGCGCCAGGCAATCAATTCATGGGTCTCCAAATAAGATTTGAGGGTGGAGGATAGGCAAACAGCGCTAGGCAATCAATTCGCGGGGCTCCAGACTCGATGGTGGCGGACACATGAACAACGCTAGGCAATCAATTCATGGGTCTCTGAATAAGATTTGAGGGTGGAGGATAGGCGAACAGCGCTAGGCAATCAATTCACGGGGCTCCAGACTCGATGGTGGAGGACACATGAACAGCGCTAGGCAATCAATTCATGGGTCTCCGAATAAGATTTGTTGGCAGGACCGAATGGTCTACCGGTTTTTTTCCACCTAAAAAGGCAAACATGCTTTTTGCAAAGAAAAATAAATCATTCGCGAGAGCACCATATCTTAGAGAAACAATATACCCATGCCAAAAGCAATTTTCCTCGTAACCGAAAATGAAGGGCAGGATGTCAACATTTAGCTTTTAAATGAACATTCAGGGAATAAAGTCACTTATAGTGTATAAAACTCACACAGATAAGTGTTTTACCCTAATTCTAAACCATAACTGCACCATGACTTTATTTTGCACATGATTTCCTATCAAACCAAAAGATCACACGCAGGATCACGGATCAATAGGATTTTCTCGAAGGTAGTGTTTTGGAGAGGAAGCTGGGTGTTTCGGTCTTTTCCTCTTTGTTTAGGTGGGGCAGGATATCGCCAGTCGAGAATGACTTTGAATGGCAATCCCAAAGGAAGAACCACTTAAAAAATGGGTTTTCTCTTTGCCGACGGTTATTTACCTTGCCAAAAATTTATTTGGTTCGAAGATCTCCTGTCCTCTCTTTCTTTTATCGATCGGGAATTATTCTGTTTTCCTCCGATCTTTTCCTTTTTACTCTCTTCCGATATTTGATCGAGAATCCTCCTTTTCCTTTCTTTTCATTTCTTCCTTTTCTTTCTTTTCATTTCTCCCTTTTCTTTCTTTTCATTTCTCCCTTTCCATTTCTTTCTTTGGGAATTCGGGTTTTAGCATTCGTTATTTGCTCTCCCTTGAGGAGATTCTGCTATCCTTTTCTTCGGGGGAAAGAATGAGGATTCTTTTCATAGGCCAAGGTTCAAAGTAGCCTAAGGTTGGGTCTCAACATGGTCTTTTCATCGTGGGAGCCCGATCTTGATATCTGGGGCAAAACAAATACGTGTGTCAAGGTGTCATTCTCGGGTTGAATTTCCATATTATTTCCACGAGGCACGCGTAACAATGATGATTTGGAAACAACGTGCAAAATTAGTCATGGCCACAACTACGTGGGTACTCAAGCATCCAATTTATGGCATTGTGATACTAAGGCTTGGAATTTACACAAGTAGACCCAATATTTCCAAATTATGTTCTTTCATCGGTTCAATGAATCCATCAATTCTTATCTCAGTAATCCAGGAAAATAAACTGTTAGCGTTAGTCCCTTGTTTTCAAAAGATATGTTTGCTCTCTACAAATGATTTATGTTTCCTATGACCATAACATGCCGACCTTCAAGGTCTTTATTTCTTTTTCTTTTTTTGTTTCATTTTTTTATGTTTGCAAAAACTATACATTTATCGCCATCTATGAGAAAAGCTTTTCTTTGTACACCTACATTCCTATACACGACAAACTTTTTCTGTATACACATGCATTAAAAACTCTTTCTCTTTATATCAACACGGTCTATACAAAAACTCTATTCCTGTTCAAAGATTTCTTTTTCGTTTTTCAACATACACTCGTGGTATATATAAAAATTTCTTTATATACACTCATTACTCACACACAAGACTTTCTTTTCACACCTTTTCTACACACACACAAAATCTTTCCATACGCTTTTTACATACAAAAACTCTTTTCTTTTCTTTTTATATAGATACAACATTTGTTCACAATGCCTCTTTCTTTTTCTATTCATGATTTTGTTCGTTTTATTTTAGGACGACATTCCTAAATGAAAACTCTACACGATTCCAAAATTTCAACAAACATTATTGACAATAACGAAATAAGCACTAACGCAATAGTCCAAACAAAATGTATGCACAAAACAAAGGACAATCGAAAAAAACAACAAAAACAAACGTTAGTCCCTCAAGTCATAGAAACAAGTTAACATACAAATGATAAATGATGGAACATATGAATTTGGGGATCCCACGGTAATGTGGCTCCGCATGCCACCGGACTCTTGGGTCACGGTAACAAATGGTGGGGTGGTCGACAAAAGCAGGGCTTTTGCTCCTACGTATCCTCAATTTGTGATGAAGAACTCAGACCTACATAGTTCTTGATAACTGTGAGACTAAAACGCGAACATGCTTTAGTAAAGAAACAAAACCTCCAACTGATCAGAGCAACATATGATTTTTTTGATGAAAAACAATGTGTTTATTGGGGAAGGAGAGTATGCTGATGAAATTTTCTCATAATCATAAATGGGATTTTGGATGTTAGCATTTCGTTTCTAAACAACCATTTAGAGGAAACACTGGGTTCAACAAAAATAGGAGAAAATCACTCAAAGTGTATCAATCTCACACAGGTAAGTGTTTTATCCTAATTCCGAACCATAGATATGTCATGACTTGATTTTGCAAATCATTTCCTATCAAGTCAAAGATTACATGCGTGATCATGGATCAATAGGACTTTTTTGGGAATGGTTTTTTAGGTGGGGAATTTGGCTTTGAGTGTTTTTGCCTTTTCCTTTTCTGTTTTTGTTTAGTGCGGGACGAGAAAGTCGCTAGCGCACAAGATTTTGGTTGGCAATCAAAGGGAGAGGACCACTTTAGGTCATGGTTTCCTTTTTTCTTGTTTACTTGGTGACAATTCTGTATTGTTCAGATATTGTCTGGTCCAAAGACCTTGCTGCATATTTCTTTTGTTTTCTTCCGATCTTTGATCGGGAACTTTCTTTCTTTTCTTTTTTTTTTTTTGCTTTCTCCCACTCTTTGATTGGAATTTTCCTTTTCTTTTTTTTTTGTTTTCTTCCGAGGGCAAGGATTGACATTCTCACCCTGGGTCAAGGTTTATGATAAGTTGGGATTAAGGCTTGTAGAACGGCTGGTCATGATATATGTCAGGGTTTGGACAGCAGTTCGGGGATAAAGGGGATGTCCTACATTATTTCCATGATACACATGCAACAATGATGATTAGGAAATTTTATGCAAAACTGGTCATGCATGCACCCATGTGGACACTCAAGCATCAAGTTTTTATGTTTTATGGTCATGTGACACTAGGGCTTAGGATTCATTTTCCCTATTTAAGTCAACCTAGTGTTTCCAAAATATGTTCTTCTATCAATTCATGCATTCATCCGAGTCCCTTTTGGGCGTTCTGGAAAATTTTCACAGCATTCACTCTTCAGGTGTATCACACATATTTTCTTTCAAAAACTGGTTATGATCAGTGAAATTTTCAAAGAAAAGCTGGAAGTTATCTCTTTTCAAAAGCATGTTGGCTTTTTAGCCGAAAGATATATTTTTTTTGTTCTCTTTTGTTTTTGTTTTTTGTTTTTTTTGAGGTATTTTGCTACCTAAACATGTGTATATTTTTATGAGGTATTTTTGCTATATACATGCGTATCCAAGGTATCTTGCTACCTAAACATACATGTACATATTTTGTGAAGAAGTTTTTGCTACATACATGCATATCTAAGGTATTTTCACTACCTAAACACACATACATATATTTTGTGAGGTATGACTACCCTCCGAGCTTGTGCTTGTTTTATTTAAATCCCTAGGATCATGAGCAACTAGGTGTGTCCTACTATGACTTGAGAAACAAAAGTGATCAAATAACAAGCAGGGATTTAAAAGGTACTAGGTTGCCTCCTAGTAGCGCTTCTTTAACGTCTTGAGCTGGACGCCTTATGACTTGTTGGTCACGGACCTAGTACTTTGCTTACCTTTGGCTTTGGACTTGGTCGCCTATTGGTCGGCCATGTGTCGTAAACGACGCTCTAACCTTTTTGTGGATGAGCTGAGGTGAACTCTAGAGGTGGCGGCGGTGCGTCTGTTGCCCGCTGCCGGCCATCCCCAGGCTGCTGTGGTGTTTCGCCCTGCGCCTGCCTGGGGGCGCAGTACTTCTTGATTAATGCTCGATTAGTAAGGGGCCTGATGACCTTGCTGGGGGCGACAGGCACTCCGTAGAACTAGCAGAGGCCTGTAATTAGAGCTGGCAACTCCAAGACCCTGTTGGCCTTCTCCAGGTCCACTGGGCGTCTTGCGGGCACGATCCCTGCAAACAATAGATGACATCAGAAATCAGTTTGGGGAGGTGCATACTTACCTATGTCACGATGGCATGAATTTGCTGGGGGGACGGGCGCCCTGTAGGACTGACAGAGGCCCGTAACCAGAACTGGAAACCCCAGGGCCATGTTGGGCTCCTTCGGGTCCACTGGGTGTCTTGTGGGCGCTACCCCTGCAAATAATAGATGACATCAGAAATCAGTTGAGCGATGTGCATACTTACCTATGTCATGATGGCGTGACCTTGCTGGGGGGAACAGGCACCTTGTAGGGCTGACAGAGGCCTGTAACTAGAGCTGGAAACCCCAGGGCCCTGTCGGACTTCTCCAGGTCCACTGGTGTCTTGTGGGCACAACCCCTGCAAATAATAGATGACATCAGAAATCAGTTGAACCATATGCATACTTACCCATGTCGAGACGGCACAGACCAACTGATACTTCCGCAGGGGGAGATCAGCATTGCGGTCGTCGGGTGGAATGTTGCTAAGCAGAAACGTCATCCATATCTGTGTAAGAGTGGTCATGTTGGTGCGCATGATCCGCACTCGTCTCTTTGCAGCGGCACGGGTGAAATCTTGCCCCGGTATGCATAGTAGCTGCATGATAGCCTCCCTCTCTGGTTGTGCTCGCACAGTTGGTTAAGAATTTAAGGGCAGAGGACCTTAAATTCTCTTAAGGCGCAGATGTGGAGCCTTCTGAAAGTGAGGATGCGTAGCCCTCCAAAGGCGAGGACGTGCAACCCTCTGAAGGTGAGGGCATGCAGCTCTCTGAAGGAGAGGACGTGCAGCCCTCTAAAGGTGAGGGCATGCAGCTCTCTGAAGGTAAGGACGTGAAGCCCTCTGAAGGTGAGGACGTGTAGTCCTCTGAAGATGAGGGCGTGCAACCCTTTGATGGCGAGGACGTGTAGTCCTCTGAAGGTGAGGGTGTGCAACCCTCTGAAGGTAAGGGCGTGTACCCAAGGGTTCACCCTTATGAGAATGCAAGAGATTGACTCATCGAGAAGGCCTATCTTCCCAAATTCAAAAGATTGGACATCAGATGTAGGAAATCTATGCAGTTAACATGATTTTTAGGGATGCAGATGCATGCAACCTTTGTCGTGAAATTTGGTTAATGTGGACCTCATATGAAACAATGCAATGCAATGGAAAGTTGTACAATGTTCATGACATTCTTTCCCTATTTTGTGATTTTGATTTTGATTAAATTTTTTTTTTGGGAAAACACAGATTGACTGTCCTTTTGAAAGAGGTGATAATTCATGCAACCTTATCCTATCTTTTGCAAATCTCTCCGGGAACTCCCTCAGAGTGTATGTTCTGTTTGATTTAGTCACTTGACCATTTTGGAGTGATGGCGATGGAGCCGTTTGACGTTTAATCAATCCATTGAAATTCCAGGGTTTGTCCCCCCTTTTTTGTGTTTAAAAACATCGACGGGTGAGAACTTTTGATCTGCCCCTATGTTCACTTGAGGCTCATGCACGATGCCCCTTATTGCCCCAGTGTAAGGCTTTGAGGTACCAGTTTGTTATCTTTCATCATGACCTTGTAGTTGGGAACCTATTGGGTGAGAACTTCTAATCTGCCCCTAGGTTTACTTGAGGCTCATGCACGGTGCCCCTCATTGCCCTAGTGTAAGGCTTTGAGGTACCAATTGTTTTCGTCATGACCTTGTAGCAGGGAACCTATTGGGTGAGAACTTCTAATCTGCCCCTAGGTTCGCTTGAGGTTCATGCACAGTGCCCCTCATTGCCCCTGTGTAAGGCTTTGAGGTACCAATCGTTGTCTTTCGTCATGACCTTGTAGCAGGGAACCTATTGGGTGAGAACTTCTAATCTGCCCCTAGGTTCGCTTGAGGTTTATGCATGGTGCCTTTCATTGCCTCAGTGTAGGGCTATGAGGTAACCATCATTGTCTTGTTTTCACAACCTCGTAGCAGGAAACGTATTGGGTGATAACTTCTAATCTGCCCCTAGGTTCGCTTGAGGTTTATGCATGGTGCCTTTCATTGCCCCAGTGTAGGGCTATGAGGTAACCATCATTGTCTTGTTTTCACAACCTCGTAGTGAGGAAGAATGAAAGAAGCAGTTGATTCTTGCAAAAGAATTTCCCAAGGGCGAGAAATAGTTGAAGGATTTTTTCATTCGATGGATTAAGTCAAATGACTCCTATGTAGAAGCAAGATGTTTTGATGATGCCAAAGGATCAAGTGCTTCTAAGTTTTATTCAAGACAAGAATCCAAGAATCCAAGAAAATCAAGATATAGGATCAAGTTGATCTCTAGAATCTTAGGAAGAAGTTTCCAAATTGAAAAAGCAAAAAGTTTGGCCAAAGAATTCTATCTAAATCATTTTAAATTGAAATTTACTCTCTGGTAATCGATTACCAGCAGCTGAAAATGTTTATAACAGTCACTAGAAATTTGAATTCAAAATTTATAATCTGTAATCGATAACACATGGATGGTAATTGATTACCGGCAATTTATTGAGCGTTTTAATTCAAATTTTAAAGCCTGTAATCGATTACACAGGTCTTGTAATCGATCACTAGAGGAGATTTTCAGAAAATAATTTCCCAGAGTCACATCTATTCAAATGTTTTATGAATGGCCATCAAAGGTGACTTGGAAACATGAATTTAAAGAGAGTTTTCATTGCCCAAAAAAGTTTTATCCTCTCAAAAGATTAAGAGTTTTTCTGAACTGAACTGTCTTATCGTCTCAAAAAGATTCCTTGGTCAACCACTTGTATATTCAATAAGGAATTTTGATTGATCTTCATTGTACAATCTATCTCTTTTAAGAGAGATTTCTTCTTCTCTTCTTCTTATTTCAAAAAAGGGATTAAGAGATCGTGGGTCTCTTTGTTGTAGAGGATTCTTGAACACAAGGGAAGGGTTGTCCCTGTGTGGTTCAGACTTTGTAAAAGGAGTTTTACAAAGAGAGTGGAAAATCTAAAGTGGGTTGCTTGAGGACTAGACGTAGGCACGGGAAGTGGCCGAACCAATATAAATCAAGTTTGCATGCCTCTCTTCCCTTAAACTTCTTTTATTTATTGCTATTTATCTTTTGCTTTAAAGAAGTTTATTTTGAATTGTCTTTTGAGTAATTCATGTTAATGGTGTATTGTTAATCCAAAAAGAGAGAGTGAAAGTCTTCGTATCTTAATTCAACCCCCCTTCTTAAGATAACTAAGGCCATTTGTCCCACATCATATTCTTGATAACTCACTTCTCTCTAAAAAGACAAACTTCTCGGAATGATAAAATGAGGTCATATGAACGTCTTGAAAACACAGTTAATCAAATGCTTTATTTTTTCTTTTTGAACTTTTTTTTTATTTTTTTATTTTGAAACTTATTTGTTTTGAACTTTACTCGTTGTTTTACGGCACCCCCACCAACATGCAAGACGAGTAATTTCTGATTGAATGGTCTTGGAAGTCAGCACTCAGGAGCGCATGTTGCTCGAGCAAACAGACCAATGGCTTGTACCCGCATTCCGGTGAAATTTGAATAAGCAAAGATGCGTTTGTGAGAGGATGAGGGACAAAGATATCAAATTTATCCATTTTATTTAGCATTGTAACTATGGCTTAAACTTGAAAATCCTGATGAGTCATTAGAGACATCTAACAACAGCTTTCAAAATTGCCCCATGTGTCGTGTCGCTTGTCAATGTTAGGATTTACACGCGATTCAAATTTCAGTCAGCCCGCATCAATTGGACCTTGCACCTTACGCTTTGAGGTCATACAGTGCTCAATGGAATGCCCCGGGGCTCCTCCATGATATGCACATGTTGTGTTCAAGACGTATGCTCGGAAAAATGGAGGTTAAGGAAACCTAGCAGGGGTTATGGCTACCATTGAATTATCAAGTGGATATGAGAGCAAGTTTAGCATATGACACCGGAATTTGGGGTGAATCCTATAGGCTTTTTGCTGCAAAATTCCTTTTTGGTTGGTGTTTTGGTTCGTGCTAAAGGTGGTGTTTAGCATTGGTTGCATGGTAGACAGGCTTTGTGGTTAATTTAGGGATGGCCTTTATGGATAATTGGGTGGTGGGGAATTTCATGTGTCTCCCCCACGGTTTAAGAGACATGTGCATGATCAGTTTGGGGTTGTTGGCTCTCAATGGGTATAGGAGCGGAGTTATTGACATTCTCATTGGGAGTGTACGCCACATTGGGTGGCGTATAGTTGAGAGGCAAGCCATATGGCGGGAAGGCGTGCTCGTTTTGAATTTGCACATCATGGGGGCCGCCCGTACTTCCCAAAGCTTTGCCTACCATATCTGAGGTTGGATGATTCATTTGGTTGATGCCGGATGGGGACGTCGGGTTCACCTTAGCAACAGCGCTGGTAGCGGCAACTGCAACCGCATTGGCTTCCATTATCTTCTTCATGCTCATCATGGCCTCCATCGTTGCGGCCATTTGCTCTTTCATGGCCTCCTATGTTGGCCTCCATCTACTCTTGCACCTCCTCTACTTCACCTATTACTCTTGCTCTAGCACAGGTTCGGTAAGGGCGCCGTAAAGCGTGTTCTTTTTCTTTTTTATAACAATGATAAAGTTCCTTTTTTTTGCAAGGAAATAATGCAATGAGCAATGCAACCAATGAACAACATGTATGTATGCGAATGAAGCATAGTTGAAGTATTGCGAATTTTTACGCAGGACATGGGGTTGAATCGATTTAGATTTTCAACATGGTCCATGACATCTTTGTCAAGGTGAAACTGGAAGTAACAAGGATATCAACAATGCTAAACGTGTTTGGCAGTAGACGAAGCAATGATGTAACACGATCCATCTCTTGCCCCAATTTTTTGCAAGATGGTTACTTCCATACTTCAACTTGACTTGATGAGCCTTTTCGTAAAAGCACGAGCTTGGTTCAACCCCATAACCCAGGGAATGGCAATTTTGATCGCCAATACTTCAACAACATTTCATAGGGATGAAAGACTTGGGAATACGCATGCTATGCATGGAAAATGTAATTATGAGATTGAGATGCCTGAAGAAACATCTTTTCTTAGTTAACCATGCATTAGGTACCATGTTCAATCATTTTGTTTTTAAGTGAAATGGGTTTATGATCCCAACATGGTAGGCTCATGGTACTGAATATATGCAACTAAGAATGCGGCGTGAATTTTCACACTTTCTTTTTTTGTTTTTTTTTTTTGCAGAGGAAAACGCAAGGATCACGCATGAGCAAACATGAAAACAATTGGTATGCAATTTGTAGATCAAACAATTTTGTTGAACGCATATGCATGATGATGCAATGACTCATGCAAAATGTGATGCTGGAATATGATAACGGACAAATGTAGGAACGATATGTTCATTATGATGCCATGAAGAGATGCTTATGCGATGCATGATATGAATGCATTTATAGACACGAGGGCCCAGAAAATTATCTCCTTACTTGCGCATTTGGGGGTGCAGTGCCCCATGTTTGTAGTTAAGAAGGTGATATGTATCTTCCGGCTTCCCATGACAAAAGATGAGACCAACATACAACGCGTGCGTGACGACATGATGTAGACACGCGAAAGCATAACACGAGGATGCATAGAGTACGACAATATCCACAAATAATTACAAGCAAAGGCGTACATGACATTTAGGACTACATGCATAGCAGTGTTTAAGACGGCACAAAGCGTGTTTGCTCCGTGCCCCTATTTTAGGGACCTATAGGATAATATCTAGGGGTCTCTAATAACTACTCCCAATGATCCATATCTCACATGGCTGCTTTCTAGAGGTATCATCACTCAAGATAATAATATTGCGGTGGTATGGAATACCAGCGACAACACATTATAAAGAGAGAAAGCTCAAGATGAGGTTTCACTATTATCAAGCAAGTCGGAGACCTAGCATGACCATAGATCCACCTCCACTCCTTAGATTTCCATGAACCCGGGTATAGGGCCCCTTTTTTTTACTCAAACCCGTGGGTGCTTAGAATGCAGTGTAAAAATGTGGAAAAGACAACATTTATTATTTTTACACAGTTCAAGAAAAAATGCACACACAAAAGTTTCACAATTCCACACTTTCCTAAAATAGGCCTAACTCACAAAAACAGTCCCCAGTGGAGTCGCCAACTGTCGCAACCTACCCTTTTGCGGGCAAGCGAGGCGAAGCTCACGGGTGCATCTTCCAAAGGAGGAAAATGCGCAGAGTCGCCACCAACGTTTATTTGTGGAAAATGTCGGAAAAACTGAAGGAAACCGGTCATGAAGAATATTCCAGATTCGGGAGTTGTATTTACGTTTGAGGAAGGTATTAGCACCTCTCACGTTTGTCCCAAAGGACAACAGCCTTAATTTTAGAATTGTGTGAAATTGTGTACCTAAACTTTTATTTCTTTTTATTTTTGAGGTCGAGAAAAGTGGGGCTCTTGCTCCTACGTACCCTCCATCGAAGAGGAAATCAGACCTACATTGTTCTTTCAAAAGGGCAAATGAAGCGATTCTTTTTACTTGGAAGGTGGTCCTTTTAAGGCGTTGGACCTTAAAATAATCCATTTTACTTGATGAGAAAAACTGAGGTATCGAACCTTAAAATCCTTTTTAGTGATTTTTTGCGGACCAGCTTGACTTTGCGAGTTGATTTTAGCTTTAGTTTCACTTTAGTTATTAGTCAATTCAATTAAGAAAGAGAAATCCCAAAGAGAAACGTCCGTTTGATTTTATTTGCTTTATTTTACTAAAAGATATTTTTTTTATTATATTATTATTTTACCTCTTTTTGGTTTCCAACGTGGTTACGGCATGACAGAACGGTCGGATTCCATTTTAACAGAAATTAACGGATATTACAAATCAAATGATCGGTGGAAATTTATTTTATTTTTTGATTAGGCGAGAAAAAGACTTAAGTAAATGACTGAAGCATGTCAAAAAAGGGTACGGAAAGTAAATCAAACGAGAATAGAAATACACGAAACAAATGAGGACCACCACGGGTACATAGAATGAATTGAAAAGTTTGATTTCGGGAACTTACCAGTTGAAGAACGAAGAACGACGAAGAACGAACAATAAATGACGAAGAACGGTTGAAAATCTTTGTGAAATCACCCACGGAAACGTTACAGAAACGTTACGGAAGCGCCTCGGCTTGGATTTTCTTCACGGAAACAATTTTCCCCACTGATTTCAAGTGAATACGAAGTGCCAAGAAGGATGAACCCCTTCCTTCTTCACTTCTCCCTCTATTTATAGCAAAATAGGGGAAGTGCTTGCCACCCAGCTCGCCCAGGCGAGCAAGGTTGCTTCCTCCAGGAGCAACCGCCTTCTGGAGGAAGAATCTGGAAGGCCCAAGTGGGCCTGGTTGCTATTTGCACCCCTTTTTTACTAAATACACCCCCCTTTGCTTTTTTTTTTGTGATTCTTTTTCCGTAACGTTACGAAACTTTACGAATTTCGTAACAATACTTGTTTTCTTTCCGTAAGGTTACGGAACCTTACGGATTATGTAATTACTCCTTTTTTAGCTTTCAGAAAGTTACGGAAACTCATGGATTGCGTAACAATACTTCCACTGGGTGTCTTGTGGGCGCAATCCCTGCAAATAGTAGATGGCATTAGAAATCAGTTGAACCATATGCATGCTTACCTATGTCGAGACGACACAGACCAACTGATACTTCCACAGGGGGAGATCGACATTACGGTCGTTGGGCAGAATGTTGCTAAGCAACGCCATCCATATCTGTGTAAGAGTGGTCAAGTTGGTGCGCATGATCTGCGCTCGTTTCTTTGCAGCGGCACGGGTGAAATCTTGCCCTGGTATGCATAGTATATGCGTGATAGCCTCCCTCTCTGGTTGTGCTCGCACAGTTGGTCGCCCTCCAGTATCAGGGGGTGGCCCAGGAACTAATAAAAGGAAACTACTGGCCCCTTAACCGGGAGCGCAAGTCTCAGTTAAGCACTTAAGGGCACAGGACCTTAAATTATCTTAAGGTGTGGATATGGAGCCCACTGAAAGTGAGGACGCGCAGCCCTCTAAAGGCGACGGCGTGCAGTCCTTTGAAGGCGAGGGCGTGTAACCCTCTGAAGGGTGAGGGCGTGTTGCCCTACAAAGGCGAGGACGTGTAGCCCAACAAAGGCGAGGACGTGCAGTCCTCTGAAGGCGAGGACATGTAGTCCTCTAAAGGCGAGGGTGTGTAGCCCTACGAAGGTGAGGACGTGTAGTCCTCTGATGGCGAGGGCGTGTAGCCCTCTGAAGGCGAGGACGTGCAGTCCTCTAAAGGTGAGGACGTGAAGTCCTCTGAAAGTGAGGGCATGTAGCCCTATGATGGCGAGGACGTGTAGTCCTCTAAAGGTGAGGGCGTGTAGCCCTACGAAGGCGAGGACGTGCAGTCCTCTGAAGATGAGGATGTGTAGTCCTCTAAAGGTGAGGGTGTGTAGCCCTATGAAGGTGAGGACGTGTAGTCCTCTGATGGCGAGGGCGTGTAGCTCTCTGAAAAGTGAGGACGTGCAGTTCTCTGACGATGGGGACGTGTAGTCCTCTGAAGGTGAAGACGTATAGCCCTACGAAGGTGAGGACGTACAGTCCTCTGATGGCGAGGACGTGTAGTCCTCTGAAGGTGAGGGCGTGTAGCCCTCTAAAGGCGAGGGCGTGCAACCCTCTTAAGGTGAGGACGTGTAGTCCTCTGAAGGTGAGGGGATGTAACCCTCTGAAGGTTAGGGCGTGCAACCCTCTGATGGCGAGGACATGTAGCCCTCTCAAGGCGAGGACGTGTAGTCCTCTGAAGGTGAGGACGTGTAGTCCTCTGAAGGTGAGGATGTGCAGTCCTCTGAAGGTGAGGGCATGTAGCCCTATGAAGGCGAGGACGTGAAGCCCTCTGAAGGTGAGGACGTGTAGTCCTCTGAATGTGAGGACATGTAGTCCTCTGGAGGCGAGGACGTGTAATCCTCTGAAGGTGAGGACGTGTAGTCCTCTGATGGCGAGGGCGTGTAGCCCTCTAAGGGTGAGGGTACTAGTACCTAAGGGTCCACCCTTCTGAGAAAGCAAGAGATCGACTCATCGAGAGGGTCGGTCATCCCAAATTCAAAAGATTGGACATTAGATGTAGGAAATCTATGCAGTTAACATGATTTTTAGGGATGCAGATGCATGCAACCTTTGTCGTGAAATTTGGTAAATGTGGACCTCATATGAAACAATGCAATGTAATGGAAAGTTGTACAATGTTCATGACATTCTTTCCCTATTTTGTGATTTTGATTTTGATTTGATTTTTTTGGAAAACACAGATTGATTGTCCTTTTGAAAGAGGTGATAGTCCATGCAATCTTATCCTATCTTTTGCAAATCTCTCTGGGAACTCCCTTACAGTGTATGCTCTATTTGATTTAGTCACTTGACCATTTGGGAGTGACGGCAATGGAGTCGTTTGATGTTTAATCAATCCATTGAAATCCCAGGGTTTGTCCCCCCTTTTTTTGTTTAAAAACATAGATGGGTGAGAACTTTTGATCTGCCCCTAGGTTCGCTTGAGGCTCATGCACGGTGCCCCTAATTGCCCCAGTGTAAGGCTCTGAGGTTCCAATCGTTGTTTTCACAACCTGGTAGCAAGGAAGAATGAAAGAAGCGGTTGATTCTTGCAAAAAGAATTTTCCAAGGATGATAAATAGTTGAAGGATTTTTTTTCAAGCGACGGATTAAGTCAAATGACTTCTATTCTTGATAACTCACTTCTCTTTAAAAAGACAAAATTTCTGGAATTATAAAATGAGGTCACATGAATGTCTATATTTTTACTTGAAAACACAGTCAATCAAATGCTTTTTTTTTCTTTTTTTTTGAAACTTATTTGTTTTGAACTTTACTCGTTGTTTTACGGCACCCCCACCAACGTGCAAGACGAGTAATCTCTGATTGAACGGTCCTGGACGTCAACACTCAGGAGCACAGGTCGCTTGAGCAAACAGACCAATGGCTTGTACTCCCATTCCAGTGGAAGCAAATATGTAATTACGAGGGAATGAGAGAGACAGAGATGTCAAATTTATCATTTTATTTAGCATTGTAATTGTGGTTTACAGTAATGACATAAACTTGAAAATCCTTATGAGTCACTAGAGACATCTAACAACAGCTTTCAAAAATTGCCCCATGTGTGGCATCTCTTGTCAATGTCAGGACTTACACGCGATTCTCCTCAAATTTCAGTAAGCCTGCATCAATTAGACCTTGCACCTTACGCTTCAGGGCCCTACAATGCTCAATGGAACGCCCCGGGGCTTCTCCATGACAAGCACACGTTGCGTTCGAGTCATATTCTCGGAGAAATGGAGGTTGATGAACCTTGGCTGGGGTTATGGCTTCTCCATGACACCGAAATTTGGGGTGAATCCTACAGGCTTTTTTGCTGCACAATTCATTTCTTGGTTGGTGTTTTGGCTCGTGCTAAAGGTGGTGTTTAGAATTGGTTGTGTGGAAGGTGGGTTTTTGTAGTTGATTTAGGGGTGACCTTTGTGGATAACTGGGTGGTGGGTAAAGAGAAGGGTTGTTATTGGTTGAGTAATGACATTGTTGGGTTGGTGGGAAACTTGGCCGTATAGGACTGGCAGTCACAGCATGGGTTTCTCCCTCATTCTCACCCTCTTTATTTGCCCCAGTTTTCTCATTCGTCCAAGCAGGATGATTAAATTTTCCTTTTTTCAGATCTGCTTTGATCCTTTTCTGAGCGAAGACCAAATCTGCAAAGCTTGAAGGTGCGTACCCCACCATTTTTCATAGTAAAACACTGGTAATGTGTCTACTATTATTGTAATCATCTCTTCCTCCATCATTGTCGGTGCCACTTGAGTTGCCAAGTCTTTCCATCTTTGGGCATATTCGAAAGATTTGTGCCCCTTTTTGCACATGTTCTATAGTTGCATCCTATCTAGAGCCATATCAGAATTGTACTGCCTAACGAAGGCAACCATTAGGTCCTTCCATGAATGGACTCCGGAAGGTTCCAAGTTAGTGTACCAGGTAACAGCTACCCCAGTAAGACTTTCTTGGAAGGAATGTATCAGCAATTCCTCATTTTTTTGCGTATGCCCCCATCTTCTGACAATACATCTTTAGATGGTTCTTGGGGCAAGTAGTCCCCTTGTACTTGCCAAAGTCCAGCACCTTGAACTTGGGAGGGGTGATGATATTGGGTACTAGGAACAACTCTTCTAGGTTAGCAAAGGCATAATCTTCACCTCCTTCAATGGCCCTGAGCATCTCCTCTAGATGATCCAACTTTCCCATTTCTGCCATAGCACGAGGGTTTTTACTTGTTTGTGTAATGCAAGAGGTGTAGTTGTGGGTGATACTGAGGGCCCTCCAATGTGTTTTGCAGGGGTATATCAACAATTGCTTGTCCTTCAGTGGCATATCCGAGGCAAGGCTTGAAGTCGGCTAGATTGTGGTGGGGAATTTCATGTGCCTCCCCCATAGGTTGAGAGACATGTACATGATGAGGTTGTCGGCTTTCAATGAGTATGGGAGCGGAGTTATTGACATCCTTATTGGGAGTGTATGCCACATTGGGTGGTGTATAGTTGGGAGGCCAAACATATGGCGGGAAGGCGTGCCAATTGCTCTTTCATGGCCTCCATGTCGGCCTTCATCTGCTCTTGCGCCTCCTCTACTTCACCCATTACTCTAGCTCTAGCACAGGTTTGGTAAGGGCATCGTAAAGCGTGTTCTTTTCTTTTTGATAACAATGATTAAGTCCATTTTTATTTTATTTTTTTATTTTTTTATTTTTATTTTTTTCAAGGAAAGAATGCAATGAGCAATGCAACCAATGAAAAGCATGGATGTATGTGAATGATACACAGTTTAAGTATTGCGAATTTTTACGCAGGACATGGGGTTGAATCAATTTAGATTTTTCAATATGGTTCATGACATCTTGGTCAAGGTGAAACTGGAAGTAACAAGGACATCAACAGTCCTAAATGTGTTTGGCAGTAGACGAAGCAGTGATGTAACTCGATTCATCTTTTGCCCCAATTTTTGCAAGATGGTTACTTCCATACTTCAACTTGACTTGATGAACTTTTTTCGAAAAAGCATGAGCTTGCTTCAACCCGATAATCCAAGGAATGGCAATTTCAATCGCCAATACTTTGACAACATTTCATAGAGATGAAAGACTCGGGAATACGCATGCATGGCAAATGTAATTTGAGATGCCCGAATAAAGATCTTTTCTTAGTTAACCATGCATTAGGTACTATGTTTAATCATTCCGCTTTGTTTTTTTTTTTTTTTAGAAATGGGTTTATGATCCCAGCATGGTTGGCTCATGGTACCTAACACACGCAACTAAGAATGTAGTGTGAGTTTTCACGCTTCTTCTTTTTGTTTTTGTTTTGTAGAGGAAAATGCAAGGATCACGCATGAGCGAACATGAAAACAAAAGGTATGCAGTTTGTAGAAAAAAAGTATGTTGAACGCATATGCATGATGATGCAATGACTCATGCAAAATGTGATGTTGGAATATGATAACGGACAAATGCAGGAACGATATGTTCATTATGATGCCATGAAGAGATGCTTATGCGATGCATGATATGAATGCATGCTGGAGATAAAATGCGGGAGTGATTTGATTTGCACTGATCTTTGGAGTAAAAACGCGAGATAAACTCATTTTATTCAGAAAGTTTAACTAGTCAAGATCTGAGCGATAATACAAACTTCCTAGCGGTTTCTAATTATATGAGCCATTAAGTCTATCATATGCTGACAATAGCCGAGAAGTCCGTGGATCTCCTCGGGAGCAGAGTAGGTGTCTGCCATCGCTTTCGCCTTGGCTAGCAAACGGGGAAGTTCTTGACTCTCGTTCAAAGTAAGAGCAAATCGGTCCATCCACATTGTTGCCTCTTGATGTAACGAGTTGATCACCCTTCCTCTATCATACTCGTCTGCCACTTTATGCTCGTGGGCCGTGGCTAGATTGAGCTCTTCTTGGTATTTGCTGACGATAGCTAACATGTTGGTCTCTGTCTCGCATAACCGCTGAGACAAGTTTCTTTTGGACCTTGAGCAAACCTTCAACTCATCTTTTAAGATCAAACTATCTACTCATGATTGGTCCCTTTCCTCTCTTTGGAATTTAAGCTCGCTGTTGCTACCCCACAGAGCCCCTCGGAATTTGTTCCGGCCATGTTCTTCCCTACAAGCCCTCTTGGTTTCTCATTCCAAGGCTTTGGTGGTAGCCACATTTACATCTCTCAGTTCGGTATTCTCCTTTCGGATTTTCAAAGCAGCTGATTTGAACCTTTCTTTAAATGTTTGTGCTTACTCAAGTTCTGCCCTAAGGGCTTGCACTTCTTCGTCTTCCTCCGGTGCCTCAACTTCCTCTCTTTTAGCGGTTCTCAAACTTGGAAGCCAATCTAAACCTTGCACGTGGGCTTTTAACCACTTACGATAGCCACCGATGGGCCCATTGTTACTGCCCCTGAGTTCCTTGTCCTTCTTTTGAAACACCTCCCATGCCTTGCGGACCTTCTGAAGTGCCTCCACGTTGGTCTTATTGAAACCTCGTGAAATGACAGGCGTGAGCTCATCCTCTAGTGGCGCCCCTCTCATAGGGTAGCCAAGTTGTCATATAGCAAGAACGTGATTGTAGCTGATGCAACCCCTCGTCCCCATCAAGGGAACATTTGGAAATCCTCCGCATGAAATAGGAACTCCGGTTCTTCCTTCCTTCCATCGAGGGAACCAATTGACAGATGCTCATTCTTTGCTCGCTAAGAGTTGGTCCCAATTTGCCCCTCCTTTCTCTGTGCATGAACGGTAGCTTTCTAGCGGGCAAGCATGCCTCAACTCTTGGCGAAAAAGGTGTGAAACTAACCATACATAAAGAGCTGGAGTACAACAAACAATCCTTGTATTGCTCTTTTCACATCTTCGGTCGAAGGTGTCATATAGGTCGGCTAGCATAGCGACAACCGGGCTTTCCTTGTGGTTATGATAGGCGAGAAAAGCGCCGATCGCTACCAGGTCCACCAACCCCTCCACATTCGAAAAGAGGACTCCTCCGAAAATCAACAGTGCAAGAATATCTATGAACGAGGCCCACTTGCCTTTACCTGCCAAGATTCTTGCTTTTGCCTCCAAATATTTTCTCGGTATTCCAACCACCCTATTTTCGACTTGCTTCCTGTGGTCTAATTCTTCCGCCGAGATTTGGACTATCTTGGAAATTCTAGCTAATGAGGGATAGAACCTTGAGAAGAGGTATGGTTTCCTTCCCTCTAGAGGGCATCCTAGGATCTCTTCAAATTCTTCTACCATAGGTGATAGCTGGAAGTCCCCAAAGGTGAAGCACCTCAACGACTAATCATAATACTGGGCAAGGGAGGCAATGGCCTCTGTGGAGACTTCTACCATGGCTAAGTCCCAGATTTTACCGTAAGCTTTGCGAAAAGCTTGTCGTTGGAGCTGACCCATCAACTGCCCTAACTTTTTTAGACTGGTGGTCCCTAGGCTCTTGACCTTGACTTGATAGAACCTCTTTTTAAGTGAAGGCTTTTGACTTGATCCCATGTTTTACTAAAGTGAAACAAAACCCCGTGCGAATCAAAACTCTGGCATCTATCATGGGTGGAATGGATGAATGCATGAAGAAATGCATATGATACAGATGTAATTTATGAATACTGGGGCCTGGGAAATTGTCTTCTTCTTAGATACAACGTCCTGGGGTAACACAGTGCCCGACGTATGTATTTAAGAAGGAGACACGGACTTTCCATTGGTTTGCCCAAGAGAGGGGATGTACAATACGGGGATGCATATGCGAAAGGTACAATACGGGGATGTACATAGTACGACAATATTCACAAACAAATATAAGTAAAAGGGTACATGACACTTATGCATGGCAGTGGAAAAATGGCACGCAGCGTGTTTGCTCCGTGCCCCTATTTAAGGGACCTATATGGGAAAGAGCTAAAAAGGCTTTTAGTGATAATTCCCAAGGTGGTTATATCTCTCTTGATGGTCTCTAGAGGTATCATTCCCTTCGAAGGACATATTTCAGCAGTAGGGACTACTAGCAACAATATGTTATCAAAGAGAAAAACTCTAGATGAGGGTTCACTGTAATCAAGCAAGTTGGAGACCTAGCATGATCACAGATTCACCTCCACTTCTTATGTTCCCACGAACCCGGGTATAGGGCCCTTTTTCAACTCACCGTGTGTGCAAATAGTGTTGGTGTTTGTGTGCATCAAATGAATAAATGCATACATTTTAAAACGCACTAAAAGCATCAAAGAGTCATATATACAAGAACAAAAGAAAAATAAAGGGAAACCAACAAAGGAGAAAGTCATGATAAAACATTGCACAAGATTAAATGGCCTAACTCTCTAAAAATAGTCCCGAGTGGAGTCGCCAACTATCGCAACCTACCCTTCGGTGGGAGAGCGACGCATGACTCGCGGGTGCGTGTTCCAAGAAAGGAATACGCGTGGAGTCGTCACCAACGTTTATTTTGAGGAAAACGTCAGAAAAACCAGAAAAGACGTGATCTACGAATTCTAAGTGAAAGGTTCGAGAGTTGTATTTACGCATAGGGAAGGTATTAGCACCCCACGCGTCCGTCACAAGAGACGGCAGCCTTTAATCAAATGTGCAAATATGACTTCAATTTATATTCTTTTCCCTTTTTACGTTCTTATGTCTTTTTTATGCCTTTTTATGTTTTTATCTTTTTGTGGTCGACAAGGGCATTTCCCTTTGCTCCTACGTATTTCTCAATTGTGATGAGAAAATCAGACCTACGTAGTTCTTTTGTGAACAAAGCGTTTTGGTTAAGTTATTTTTTATCCTTTTTTGCAAGATATGTTTTTATTGAATGAAAGGTCATTTAAGGCGTTGGACCATTAGACAATCTTTCGATTCTTTTGAAAAGTGAGAAAAACATTAAGGCATTGGACCATTAATGATTTCTTTATTTTGGAAAGAGGTAACAAAGTTACATATTGATTTTAGGCTTTTTTAGAAATCTACACTTAACCAATAAAAGCGGAAAAGACCATTTCAAGGTGTTGGACCTTTGAAAATGGCTTTTTTAGGCGATGACAAAAGTTTGGTTTATGAATTAATTTTAGCCTTAGTTTCACTTTGGTTATAAGTCGATTCAATTAAGAAAGAGAAATCCCAAAGAAAAACGTCCGATTGATTTTTATTTATTTATTTTACTAAAAGATATTTTTTATTATTATATTATTATTTTACCTCTTTTTGGTTTCCAACGTGGTTACGGCATGACCGAACGGTCGGATTTCATTTTAACAAAAATTAACGGATGTTACAATTCAAATGATCAGTGGAAATTTATATTATTTTTTGATTAGGTGAGAAAATGACTTGAGTAAATGACTAAAGCACGTCAAAAGGGGGTACGAAAAGTAAATGAAATGAAAATAAAAGCACGTGAAAACAAATGAGGACCACTAAGGGTACATAGAATGAATTGAAAAGTTTGATTTCGGGAACTTACCGGTTGAAGACCGAAGAACGACGAAGAACGGTTGAAAATCTTCGCGAAATCACCCACAGAAACGTTACGGAAGCGCCTCGGCTTGGATTTTCTTGACGGAAACAATTTTTCTCACTAATTTTAAGTGAATCTCAGATACCAGGAGGGTTGAACATTTTTGTTCTTCCCTCCTTCCCCTATTTATAGGAAAAGGAAGGATATGCTTGCCACCCAGCTCGCCCAGGCAAGCTCAGCTTGCCCAGGCGAGCTAGGTTGCTTCCTCCAGAAGCAACCACCTTCTGGAGGAACATCCTGGAAGGCCCAAGGGGGCCTAGTTGCTATTTGAACCCTCATTTTTACTAAATACACCCCCTGCCTTTTTTGGTGATTCTTTTTCCGTAAAGTTACGGAAACTTACGAATTTCGTAACGATACTTGTTTTCTTTCCGTAATCATCCCTTTTTTTCCTTCTAGAACGTTACGAACTTTACGGATTGCGCACTAACACTTCCTTTTAATTTCCGGCATGTCACGAAACTTCACAGATTGTGCTACAACGCTTTTCTTTTGGCTTCCGGCATGTCTCGGAACTTCACAAATTGCCTAACGATTGGTGCCAAATACCTCGAAGTGGTCAAACAAGGGTCGCATCCCAACAACGGATGGTCCCCGAATGAAATTAGGGTATGACAATGCGAAATGTTAGGTTTTCTACCATTATATAACTCATATGGGGTTTTCTTTAAAATGGGTCTTATTAAGGCCCTATTCATGATGTAACATGCAGTATTGATGGCTTCAGCCCAAAAATATTTTGGAAGAGAAGTATCATTTAATAAAGTTCTAGCAATTTCTTCCAATGACCTATTTTTCCTCTCAACAACTCCATTTTGTTGAGGGGTTCTTGGTGCAGAAAAATTATGCTCAATACCATGTTCATCACAAAATAATTCAAAATCGTTGTTTTCAAATTCACCCCCATGATCACTTCTAATGGATGCAATCTTAAGATTTTTCTTGTTTTGTATAACTTTAGCAAGTTTCCTAAATGCTTGAAATACATCACTTTTATGAGTAATGAATAATGTCCATGTAAATCTAGAGAAATCATCAACTATGACAAGAGCATAGTAATTTCCTCCAAAACTCATGGTTCTAGATGGACCAAATAAAGCCATATGCAATAATTGCAAGGGTTGAGTGGTTGAAACAATATTTTTGGGTTTGAATGAGACTCTAGTTTGTTTTCCCTTTTGACATGCATCACATAGTTTATCTTTTTCAAATTTTAATTTAGGCAAACCAACTACTAAATCTTTTGAAATTAATTTGTTTAAGTGATCCATGTTTATGTGAGCAATTCTTTTAAGCCATAACCATGGATCATCATCTTTGCTAAGAAAACAATGATTATTATCTAGTTTTAGGCTTTTAAATTATATTGTACTCGTCTTCTATCCTCTTCAGATCCTCTATCTCTAGGATTTTCTATTGTTGGGCTTTCACTTGTTGTGCTCCCATCTATTGTGGTTCTTTCTACTGTGGTGGCTATATAAGGCCCTATTTCTATGGCTTCCCAAATATTTAAGTCTATTGCCTCAATAAAAATTTGCATTCGGGTTTTCCAGTAGTGGTAACCCTCTCCATTAAAGATTGGAGGTCTATTGATTGAATTTCCTTCTGGAAATAAGAAGTTTGCTGAGGCCATTATTCTTGAAGCTTCTAAACTTTATGCAAGAATGAAGCTCTGATACCACTTGTTAGACAAATGTCCTCAGTTATCTTAAGAAGGGGGGGTTGAATTAAGATAACAAGAACTATTCCCCAATCTTCCTCTTTTTCACTCCTCTTTCGATTCCACCGATTGAAATTCACTAAAACTTCATCAAATGGCAGAATCGTCAAAGAAGAGAAAGGGATCATCTTCCACCGCCGCTGCTGCTGCCCATCGCCACCATGGACCATCCGAAGCACCCACATCACCTATCCATCCTTCCTTGTCATCTCCAAGATCATCCACTCTGTTTTCTTCCGATGATCAGCGTCTACGGTACCTAGACATAGATTTCTTCAATGATGAGACATTTGATTGTTATCAAGTGTTTCAAAATTCTGGCTTGGTTGATTTCATGTCTTTAAAATTGCCTTATTATCCTGAACTTGTCAAAGTCTTTTACTGCAATTTAGAAATTCAGGATGGCATTCTTTCTTCTAAGGTGCATGGTATTCCCATGATCATTGATCAATCATTGTTCTTTTCTTTGACTAAACTACCCAGTCAAGGTGCACCTTTTGAGGGCACCATTGTTGATGATTGGAAATTTGATTATTCTAGTCATGATGCTCGCCGTATGGTTTGCAATGACCAGGCTGAAATGACCAGTAGATTACTGGCCGGATCATTAACTTTTGATAATCGTATCATGCACTACATTATTGTTAGAATTTTTCTTCCCCAGTCTTCAAATTTGGCTTAAGCCTCTGAGGAGGACTTGATTTTGATGTGGTCTTTCCTTACCGGTCGTCAGATCGACTGGGCTCACTTGGTTCAGTACCGAATGCATAAGGCATTATGGGCCAATGCACCTCTCCCTTACCCTCAATTGGTCACTCTATTTCTCCGTCATTTTCAAATTCCGCTTGATGATGAACCATTTGGTCAAGTCAAGAGTTCCTTTGCTACTGGTGCTGGTGCAGTGACTTCTTTTGGATACCGTAAGGATCGGAATGGTCAATGGCTAAAGAAAGATGCACTTCCTCCTCAAGATGAGCGTACTCCTTCTCCTCCTCCTCAGCGAGATGATTCAGCCCTCATGACTGAAGTTCTTTCCGAGTTACGAGGTCTTCGTACTTATGTTGGTGAACATTTTCATTCTCTGGATACTCGCTTTGCCGGCATGGATATCCGTCTCACACAGCTTGAAGAAGATGTGGGTTATATTCGTCAGAGCTTCGACCTTCCACCACCACCTCCACCTTCTTAGAGTTTAGTTTCTAATTTTCTTTTAAGCCTTGTATTTTGGCTATGCTATTTAAGTTATCATTTTCTGCACTCTATTTATCTTTTAGTATTTGAACCTTAGTCTTTTATGTTTTGATTCTATGTGGTTTTGAATTATGACTGTTTGGATTATATTTTGGTTATGACTTATAATTGATCTTTGTCCACTTCATTATTTTATCTGTATTGATTCCCACGAACTTTGGCTTTTTGATGTTGCCAAAGGGGGAGAAAAATGGGGTGGTAGAGAAGCTTAGAAAAAGCTTAGAAATCAAGTGATCATCAATTCCAAAACATAGGGGGAGTGAACGCGCAATATATTATGCATATACATTGCTTGCTTGTATCTTGATTTCAGGACTTATATTGTCATCATCAAAAAGGGGGAGATTGTAGAAGCAAATGACTTTGATGTTTTGATGATGATCATGATGATTTGATGCAAATGATGTAAATGCACTTTTCAAGTTTAAATTCAAGACAATGATTCAAGAATACAAGACACAACATTAAGATGATCACTAGTATTTTAGGAAGGGAATTCCTAATTGACATAGCAAAAGGTTTGGCCAAGTAATTTAAGTTAAAAAGTGTTTTTCAAGAGATTTACTCTCTGGTAATCGATTACCAGAGGATGTAATCGATTACCAGTGGCCAAAAATGGTTTACAACAGCTATTAAAAATTTGAATTCAAATTTTAGACTGTGTACTCGATTACACAATATTGGTAATCGATTACCAGCAGTTAATAAATGTTTTTAATTCAAATTTTAAAACCTGTAATCGATTACACAAAACCTGTAATCGATTACCAGAGGAGATTTTCAGAAAATTATTTCTAAGAGTCACATCTTTTCAAATAGTTTTTACATGACCACCAAAGGTCTATATATATGTGACTTGAAACACGAATTTGCCTAGAGTTTTTAACAACAACAAGTCTTATTCTCTCAAAGAGCAAAAACATTTTATCCTCTTAAGAATTCCTTGGCCAATACATTTGCAATTCAATAAGGAATTAATTGAGTGCTCAGATTGTACAATCTAATCTCTTTCAAGAGAGATTCATTCTTCTCTTCTTTCTAAATTCTCAAAGGGGATTGAGAGACTGAGGGTCTCTTATTGTAAAAGAATTCTGAACACAAAGGAAAGATTGTCCTTGTGTCTTTAGAACTTGTAAAAGGATTTTACAAGATAGTGGAACTCTCAAGCGGGTTGCTTGGGGACTGGACGTAGGCACAAGGGTGTGGCCGAACCAGTATAAATCCGAGTTTGCACTTTCTTTTCCCTTAAACTCTTTTATTTATTATTGCTTTATATTTATATTCAGATTGTTCTATTTGAATCATTATTTAAGAGTTCATTTTTATGGGAATTTGTAACTTGCATAGAAAGGGAAATAGAATTTTAATTGGGGAAATAGTTTGCAATATCTTAATTCAATCCCCCTTCTTAAGATATCTGAGGCCACTTGTCTAACATATTTCACTCTTCAAGCTCTTATGGCTATTCAACGCTCTCTTTTCTATCTCCTAGAGCCCCCTTCTTTTCTGCTATTCCAGGCTTAAAAATGGCTCACTAACCTCGACGTCGCGCTTAGCGCGAGTAAGTGAATTTTTGGTCAGTGACAAACTCGCGCTAGGCTTGGAAGGTGACAAACGACTCGTTAAGCAAGCTGATGACGCGCTGAGCGTGTGCCTGCGTTACAGATTCCCTTCCAGATTCCTCCTATCCGCTAAGCGCGTTGATGCCACACTTAGCGGATGAAACTCACTAAGTGCATTGAGCTCCCTTAGCGAGACATCAACTTTAGCACTTCTTCAAAATAACTCCTTTTTGCTTGAAATTGAAGAGAAATTGACATTAATTCCATACTGAGGACAGATAAAAACAAAGCAAAATTTATTTACAATCCTACAAAAAGAACCATAAATTGGGGAAAATATATACATTTTGTAAAAGTTTTCTATACAAAAGTTAGTCGTATAAGACGACTAACACGCGTGGACCATTGAAGGATGGCAATGAATTGTTACACTTCGGTATATGACCAAGTGAAACTTTCCTGATTTAAGATCATAGAGGGATGCCATGGGTCTGTTGATAACTGTGAAATTTGAGTTAATTTGATAGTCAATTTTTGCTAAAAATGATTGCATTTCTTCACTTTACTGTTGTTTTTAATGAAATAATGAAGAAATTAATGTCTTTGCAATTTTTTATTAGCAAAAGTCAAAAGAAGAAGAATTCAAGTACTTTAGAGGAAAATTGATGCGAAAACTGGAAGAAAAAGCCTTGAAGAAAATTTGAAAGAATTGGATAGCTCACTTAGCGCGCAATATCGGCTCAGCGGGTGTGCTCTCTTAGCGACCAGCTCACACTTAGCATGAAGAAGGCCCAGGAGAAAGCCCAAGGTCGTGCTTAGTGCGAACACTGCACTAAGTGCATGATTAAACTGCCATTCTTGCTAAGCCCAGGAGTGCGCCCTCAGCGTGAAAAGTAAGCTACCTTAAGCCTATAAAAGGAGTAGGAAGCAGAAGGAAAAGACATACCGAGTCTCAAAGTTCTATATTGAAGATATCCAAAGCTTGAGCCTATCTTATAGGGGAAACCCTCATTCTCTAGCCATTACTCCCTTATTTTCTTCTAGTCATTCAATCCCTTCTTCCATCCATATTAGCCCCTGAAGTGTAAAGCCTCTCATGGCCATGAGAGGCTAAACCCCTCTGTTGGTAGCCTAGCAGCCAACACCCTTGTAATGTAACTGCTCTTATTATCTATTAAATGCAATTTCTATTTCTATTGCTTCTTTTTTGCTTTTCATCTTTATTGTATGGTCTAATCATCCATGTATTAGTTTAGGGGTTATACATTTGGAAATGGTAATTTCTAAAGAATTGGAAAAGGACATCTAAACAATTGATTGCTAGGGATAGAGTGAATTTAGTTTGCCTCTGGATACATTTCCATGCTTAATGCAATTTACTATTTAATTTTGCAAAGGGATTTGGGAGAGATAATAGATAAATTTGGCTCTTCATCATGAGGGATCAGGGTTGAGTGTCTTAGTATATATGGGTGAAAATTGAGAAAGCATTAAATAGAGAAAAATCTTAATATTGCATCAAGGGTAGTTGGGCATGTTAGGCCTCAACATGTTTAAATTCTGAAGTTATCTTTTGCATTTAATCTTGTTTATTTTATTGCTCTTACCTTTTTAATTTCAAATTCTTTCTTTCTTCTTATCTCTATTGCAATTCCTTATCTCTTGCTTGCAAATTGGGTATACATCAATTCAAGTACAAACAAAGTCCATGTGGACTCGACACTTGGACATCCATTTTAACTTTACTACTTGCAACAAATTGGTCCACTTGCCAACGAGTTAACAATCCCGTTGAAACTTGATGACATGGGATAATGCCAAAATAATTTTGTATAACAAATCCTACCCTTAGATTCGAAAGAAACCCTAAGGAGTCTGCATGAGCAACTAACATCAGATGTACCCTACTATCACAATTGTCTTTGGGCATCTTCCACGAGCTCCAGGTCGAATGAGTTTTCTTCTCAAATGTGCAAGTGCAAACCTCGAAGCATTTTTTTTAACAATCACAAGTATGTGCAGGTTCCATTCTAGAATCCAAACTCAAAAGCAAAATTAGTCATTCATTGGTCCACATGGGCTTTATTGAGCTAGTAACATGATCAGGGAGTAAGAGAGCTATGAAAGAAAGGATCAGAGAGGCTCAAAGAGTGTTTAAGAGTGATATTGAGTAAGAAACTTGAGAGGACTTTTGAGCTTTCCTCATTTGTGTTAAACATTAATCCTCATTTCACTTTTGCGCCTTCCTTGTAAAATTGGGAGGAATTTTGTCTCTTTTTCCTTCACTCTCCTTTTGCAAATTTTTTTATTTGCTTTTTTTTTTTATTTCATTGTTGCCTAACCTAAAGCTTAGTAAACCTCATGCAAGTGTTATTTTCATTACTCTTTCCGCCAGTTTAGCAATGGTTCCCACTCAAGGTTTTTTTTAGAAAACAATTATACTTTGGCTCGGAGGAGGTAACAAGGGATAAATTACTGTTTGGGATGAAGAAACACGGCCATGTGTCATTTCAAATCTTGACTAGAAACTCTTACAATTTGGATTTTGGGACAAAACCTATGATAACACGCTTCTGATTGTTTTTTGTCTTTTTTGGCTATGCCACACTAACTTTTGGCTAGGCCACACTTTCGGGTTTTCAACCTATAGAGTGAGAACCTTATATCTGTCCCCTAGGTTCGCTTAAAGCTCATGCATGGTGCCTGCTATTGTCCCAATGTGGGGTTCGGAGGTATCTGCTGTTGTCATTTTTCACGTACTGGTAGTAAGAAGAAATGAAAGAAATTGTGCAGATTCTCGAAAAAGAATTTTCAAGGACAAGAAATATTTGAAGGATCTTCAATTGATTGATTAAGCCAAATGACTAAGCTCTTCACAATTTGTTTTAAAGAAAGATAAAATAAGGTTGCATGAATGTTTGTACTTATTATTTATTTATTTGAAACACAATCAATCAAATATTTATTCAATTTTACTCATTGCTTACGACACCGCCACCAAACATGTAGAACACAACATTTCTGATTGGGGTAGACTTGGAGAGATCAACTCTAGAGCACAGGTCAAATGAGCAAACAAACCAGTGGCATACGTTCATATTCTAGTGAAAGTTAAATATATATGCAAATATATGATCATGAGAGAATGAAAGATGATAGCATCAAATTCATCCATATTATTAGCATCGTGACTACTGCTTATAATAATGGCATAAACATGAAAATCCTAATGAGTCCTTGAAGACATCCAACAACAACCTTCAAACTGCCCTAAGCATCATGCATAGTATTGCTTGATGATGTCAAAATTCACAAGCGATTTTCCTCCTGAAATCTCAGCCAGCCTGCATTAATCAAACTTTGCACCTTATGTTAGGGTCATACAGTGCTCAATGGAATGCCCCTGAGCTCCCCCATGATAAGCACATGTGAAATTTGAGTTGTATCCTTGGGGAAATGGAGGTTGAGGAATCTTCGTTGGGCTTATGACTACCATTACATTACGAAGTAGATACGACAGTAAGTCAATATATGATATCAGGATTGGGGTGAATTCTATAGGCTTCTTTTATGGGAAATTCCTTCCCTGGTTGGTGTTTTGGTTGGTATTAGGGGTGGTGTTTGGTCTTGGATGTGCAGCGGGTGGATTTTGTGGCCGATTTAGGGGTGACCTTTGTGGCTGATTGGACGTTCTTGGTTGGTAGGGTGGTGAGTAATGGGCAGGACTGGTATTGGCTAAGTAGTGATATTGTTGGGGAGGATATTGGTACATGGGATTATAAGGAGCTAGTGGAAAGTTTGGCCATGCGGGAATTGTAGCCACAACATGAGGTTCTCCCTCCTTCCTCCTTTCGCCACTCCTCCTGGGTCCCCCATTACCAGGATTCACAGAAGCAACATAATTAAATCTTCCTTTCCTCAAACCTACTTTAATTCTCTCGCTAGCGAACACTGGACTTGCAAAACTCAAAGGCATGTAACCTATAATCTTCTCATAGTAGAACACTGGCAATGTGTCCATTATCATGGTTATCATCTCTCTCTCCGTCATGGGGGTACTACTTGAGTCACCAGATCTCTCCATCTTTAAGCGTATTCTTTGAATGATTCATTGTCTCTCTTGTACATGTTTTGTAGCTGCATTCTATTTGGAGCCATGTTAGAGTTGTATTGATACTGCCTAATGAAGGCATCCATAAGATCCTTCCAGGATCAAACTCGAAAGGGTTCCAAGTTAGTATACCAGATAATAGCTGCCCCAGCTAGGGTCTCTTGTAAAAAATGCATCAACAACTTTTCATCTTTCACATATGCCCCTTTCTTCCTATAGTAAATCTTCAAGTGATTCTTTGGGTAAGTGGTCCCCTTGTATTTATCAAAAATCTGACACCTTGAACTTTGGAGGAATAACCACATCGGGTACCAAGCACAATTCTGATATCTCAACAAAGCCATAATTTCCTCCTCCTTCAATGGCCCTCAGCCTCTCCTTTATATGATCAAATTTTTCCTTTCAGACTATAGCAGGAGGTCCTCCTTCCATCACAAAACGTAAGGGTTGATACTGAGGGGCCCCCCGGAGCGTTTGGCACTGGGACACTAGAAAGTGCATGCCTTTTAGTGGTATATCTTGGATAAACCCCGAAATCAGTCAAAGTATGGTCTTGGGGAACTTCTTGTGTTTCCCCTATGGGTTGAGAGACATGGGCATGGGTATGATTGGGTTAAGGTTGTTGACTCTTAATGAATACGAGTGCGGAATTACCAACATTCTCACACTAGGAACATATATAACAGTGGGTGGTGTATAATTGGGAGGCAAACCATATGGTGGAAATGAAGACTTGCTCTAGACCTGGACATAATGAGGCCCATACGCATTCATCATCGCCTTGCCTCCTTGACCTGCTACATTTAAGACCGGACGACCTTTTTGATTGAAATCGGGCGGGTGAATTGAGTCCTTCTCAATAGCAGTACTGGCAGCAATAGTTGTAGCGATGTTTACCTCCATCATCTTCCTCATGCTCATCATTGCTTCCATCATCATTGTCATCTGCTCCTTCATAGCCTCCATATCGACCTTCATTTGCTCCTGTACTTGTTCTATGTCACTTATTATCCTTGTCTTGGGACGCGTCTGGTAAGGGTGTTATAAAGCACAATTTTTCTCTCTCAGCACAATGATTACTTTTTATTTTATGATTTCAAGGAAATAATGTAATGAGCAATGCATAACAATGCAAAAAATAACAACAAATAAGCATGAATGCATGCAAATGATAAGTTGTTGAAGTATTGTGAATTTTACACACAACACTCAATAAAACATATGGTCGAATCAACTCTAATTTTCTTTAAAACAACATTGTTCATTACATCGCTTCAGAGTCAAAGTGCAACTGGAAATAAAACACAGGCATATCAGTAGTTCCTAATTTTGTAAGTCATTAGCTCAATCATGTGTTAGGAGTAGTCAAAAAGGCTATGTAAACTCGATCCATCTTCTGCCCCAACTTTTTGCAAGTTGGCTACTTCCGTCCTTTGACCTTGACTTGATAAAACCCTTTCTCAAAAGGTTGTGCTTGGTTTAACCCCATGTTACAAGGAATAGAAATTTTGATCGTTAATACTTCGGCAACCTATCATAAAGATGATTGATTAGGACATACTTATGCTATGCATGATAGATGTATTTATGAGATTGACATGAGACGCTCGAAAGGCCACCCTTTCTTGTTAACAATGCATTAGGTACCATGTTCACATGATTTTCAATCATTTTCAGGAGAAAGGAGTGTATAACCCCAACATGGTTTGTTTATAGCTATCACCATGTTACCCAACACATTTAACTAAGAACATGGTGTAAACTTTTGCGCTTCATTGTGACTTTTTGGCAATGCATAGGAAAATGCAAGGCATGAGCAACTATATGACAAGATTATGCATGAGTGAACATAACATACGAATGGTGACAACAAAATGTATGTAATTATCTTAACCAAAAAAACATGCTAAATAAATATGTATGAAAATGCAATGACTTGTACAAATGCGGTGCATGAATATGATAAATGATGAATACAAAAATGATATGTCCATCATGATGCCATGAAGACATGCATGATGCAATCAAGGAAATAAGACATGGTGAGTTTGATCCATGTCCATAATTCAGGTACCTAACGAAAAGGGTCTAAAAGTCCACTATCCAGTGACAACTTGCAAGGGTAGTTTCATGTAATCTCACCGGCCTTTAGAGATATCATCCTCTTATGTAACAACATTATGGCGATAGGGACTACCGACGACAATGCATCACCAAAAGAGGAAAATTCTAGATGAAGCTTCACTATCATCAAGCAAATCAGAGACCCAGCATGACCACATATCAACCTCCATTTCCTATGGCTCATGCAGACCCGGGTGTAGGGCCCAATATCTCAAAGTGGGTGTAAAAAGTGTAGGTGTCGTGTGTGAATGGAGCAACCTAAGAATTACCCAACCCTACCTACAAAACAACTAGAAAATTCCCATGCAGATACGAAAAGTATAGCACATGTTGTCTACCCTAGGATTCAAGGCCACAATTTATTTCTAACTATAGATACAAGGATACAGACCAAGAAGTAACAACGTAACAAAGGTTATATACAAGCATGAGCGGAAAAAAAACATAAAAGAAATGAGATCAAAGCAAAACCACAAAAAGAATGGTAGCGGAATGAAACGATAACGAACATGAGTACAATGAAAGGATAAAAGAGAAAGGGAAAATAAATAAAGAAAAAGTCACGATAAAATTGCACACTCGTTCAAATGGCTTAACTCTCTAACGAGTCCCAAGTGGAGTCCCCATCTGTTGCAATGTGGGCCACGACGAGATGGTAAAATAAAATATTAGATAAATCATTTTCCCAAAAAAAAGGGAAAACTTGGGGAGTCACAACCAACGTTTATTTAAGGAAAACATCGGGAAAACTAAAAAGATAAGGAGTGGTCTATGACTTGAGGAAAAAAGGGTTTAGGAGTCGTTTACGCATAGGGAAGGTATTAGTACCCTACACGCCCGTCATGAACGCGACATCCTTTAATCGAGTGTGCTAAAAAATAAAGTGGCTCTTTTAATTATTATTTTCCCTTGAGAACATGAGTTATATTTGTTATATTTTTTGTATATTTATAAAAAGAAAGTGATTTTTTTATTTTTTAGGAAAAAAAGAAGGGAATTTTATGTTTTTTGTTAGTTTATTTAGGTCAACAAGGTGTTTGCGCTTGCTCCTACATATCCCCAGGTGCAATGAGGAAATCAGACCTACGTAGTTCTTTGTAGAAAAAGAGCTTGTGTGTTGGGTTGATTTTATTTATTTTATTATTTCTTTAAAATATTTTGATTTTGTGGTAAACTTTGTATAGTCAAGCAAGTCGAAGACCCAACATGGCATTCACAAAATTTTCTCACCCTTTACTGAAACACCACCAAGCAAGTTAGGGCCACCACATGGAGTGCATGTAACATGAAAAAGGAGAATTAAGTGATCATTTATTTGAGAATGCTACCATTTTTAGAAAAGAGTTTAGTTTTGTGGTAAACTTTGGGAACTTAAACAAGTCGGAGACCCAGCATGTCATTCACAAAATTTACTCACACGTTACTACAACACCACTAAGAAAGTTGGAGACCTAACATGTAATGCATAGAGCATAACCGTGTACTAAAGAATGCTAATGCAAATTTGCAAAAATAAATAACTGACATAGTGATAGGAAATCAAATAAATAGAATGAGAATAGAGATGGATAGAATAGAAGTAAGGAGTGCACTTCGTAATTAAGGATGCAAGATTGAAACGTGAGAAAAATAAAATGAATAACGAGATATGTACAATACTGTATTAATTAAACTAACTAACAAGACAATGATAAAAAGAAAATAACATTGAACAATAAAATAAACAATAGAGACAATAAAGAAATAAAATAAAATAAAGAGCTATCCACTAATATTTATAATTATATATATATATAGTCCTTTTTATAAAAAGTCAAAGGGTTGACATTGACTTAGTCAACACTGAAGGAGTGCTAACATGGTGAGCCTAGTCGCCATCCTAAGTGGTAGGAGTGCATATATAATGGAGGGGGTATAACCATCAATTTTATTTTATTTCGGACTTAATAAAAGAAGGACTAGCCCAAAACAAAAAAAAAGGTGCATGTGTTGAAAAAAGAGGTGTAAGTAGTAGTTTTCATTTTCTTTTAGACTTAAAAAAGTGGGCTAGGCCCATAAAACTAGCCAATAATGGTTTCTATTTTAGGTAGTTTCTTGGGGCACCAGTAGAATTGCTGGTACACCTAGCAATTTTAAAATCTCCATTATACCCCTACATTATAAGTTGTTGTTCAGTGCTTTCCTTCTTCACACGACCTTGTTTTCTTTTTCCTTGAGCTTCCTTCTCGTGAGAGGTGTTTCGTGAGAGTTTGTTGTTCATTCTTGTGTTGTCTTTGGTGGAGGTGCATTGTTTACGGTGATTCATTGACAAGTGGTGATTGTCGCAGTGGTTGGTTTGACCATTAATGATGAAGGTAAGTTCTTCATTTGATATTTTTCGCGTAATAGTTACGGATTGATAATCCGTAAGTTATGTAAAATTTATGCATTGATAATCCGTAAATTATGTAAAATTTACGGATTGATAATCCATAAATTTTAGATAATTTACGGATTGGTAATCCGTATACTTCTTACATATTAGCAATCCGTATGAAACATACGGATTGGTTGCATTCCGTATGAAACTTACAGATTGTCAATTCATATGCTTGTTATGGATTGTCGATCTGTAACAAGCATATGGATCGACAATCTGTAAGCTTCTTACGGATTACCAATCCATAATTTTGTTTTAAATTTATTGGTTTTTTTTATAAATTTATTTTATTGTTTAATTAGAAAAAAATATAATTGATAATTAAAAAATTTTAAATAAATATAGCTAGAATGTTCATTTGATAGTTGTGTATTGTTTGAAAGTGATATTAATTTGAAAATAATTTATACATATTTTTTTTCATTTTTAATTTAATGTAATATATTAATAAATGCAATAAAAATGTGAAAATTTTATGAATGTATAATTATGGTGTGGTTAGGGGTTTTTTGTTTGTCATTCAAATTTTTGAATGTTTTGTAAAGATGGACAAAGATCAGTAGATGTATGATAGTGTAATGTCTGAAGAAGTTGATATGAATGATCAAAATGAAGACAAAGCTGGTGTGGATGAAGAACATCTTGATTATTTTGATGTGTTTAATACTTCTCGCGTATTAATATGATTTATTGTTATTAAAGTAATTAAATGAATGTCCTTTGAAGACTAAACTTGTATAGATTGCATTAGGCTCATAATTTCCTCCTATGACATTATAAAAAAAAATAAAAAAAAGTTAAGGGTTAATGAATGTTCACATAAATTGAGTAGCAATTACATTTGAAAATATATTTTAGCATTGCATGTCGAGGTTGCTCTACATCAGCATGTGCATCTTCAGGTGCTTCATCCATTGTCATTGCTGCCATTGGGTGCTGAGCAACATTTGGTTCAACAAATGTGTCATGGTGCTACATGGACGGATGTCTAGGAGGATCCCAATGATGTGTCGGACTCATGAGGGGATGAGATATCAAGTAGAACCACTCCATGTTGTCTGGTGAACACTGACCAGGCACTACACATATCTGACCCACCGGTGCAATGTATTCAAAAAATTGAATCCATCTATCATTAATGTCTTCTATACATAGAGAAGGAGAAGCATGGTGTGGAGGAATGGTCTACACATACCCAAACTGTCATACAACTCTCTCCGGTCGGTGTATGACAATAGATGGACCCCATCTGATATGTCGGGAAAATAAAGAGATAACCTCGAACTCTCTGAATGCACGGTGGTCACCATACAAAATCCAGCACACAACATCAGACGTCAATCTATCCAAATGCTTACAATGCGTCAATATTGGTAATTCCTTCCCAGACTTCCAATGACAGGAACATGGTTTCCTCTCATCATAATCCTTAGCAGCAATAGTAGAACCAACAGAAGGAAAGTGCTCGAAGATCCAACACTGCACATATTTTAAAAACAAATAAATTCAACATAATTCTCAATATAGAGTAAAAAACTAAAAAAAAATTAAAAAAAAATCAAATTACCTATAAAAGTGTGATATATCCTGCAAGTTGTCTGGTCGTTGTCTTTGACGCATCTTTTAAATTCTCATACATATGCACCAATGTAGTAGCTCCCCATGCGTAGCTTCCACTCTGTATCAGGTCATGAAATGCATCCAAGAATACCACATGAACATGTGTGACACTCTTGTTGGAAAATAGTGTGTAACCAAGCAGATGCAACAAATACGCTTGAGCTGTTAAAGTCCATTGTGTTGCATCACATTTGCTCCGATATGCGTCTCACATCCAGAATAGTTGAACATATGCCCCATGAAGTTCTATTGTCTTAGCTCTTGCCTCTTCAACATTCATTTCAAGCAATTCGACTAAGAGCAGATGACATCGTCCACATGAAGAGGCTCAAAGTCATGAAACACGCATGTAATGGGAAAATGCAGCAAGGATGCCACATCACCCAAGGTGATAGTCACCTCTTCTACTGATAGATGGAAACTACTGGTTTCCTTATGCCACCTCTCCACAAAAGTAGACATAAGTCCCCGATCACCAGTGTCCAACAAACATGCGATCATAGGACTTAATCTTGTGGCAGCCACTAAGCCTTCGATCTCTAGAGTAGACCTGCCAAATTTCAAAACCTTCCTTACATGGGAGGACAATTTCAGCTCAAGATGTTCCACAAAATGATAATTTAAATCATTTCAACAATAATAACAATTACTTATGAGAATAAGATTTATTTAAAAATATAAATGCCTCTTCATTCCAAAATTTTGATGCCACATGATAAATATAGTCCTGTAACACTGATGTGTCATGGGGTCTGCCTAGAAAACCCTCGGCATCAGTCACCACATCATCAGTAGCTGCTTTTTTAGGCTATTCTTGGACCTCGTCATCTACATGATTCACATGCTGAACTTCCTTAGCAACATATGTAGCTTCTCGTTGCCTACGTGTGGATGTTGTGGGCCTTTGCCACTGGTGGGCTTCATCTGCATCATGACTGACTTCTCTCCCTTGGGCTCTTCCTATAACCCTACCTGAAGCTCGACCCGAACCTTTGGTTCTAATCATAATTTGGATATTAAAATAGTCATAAAAATTTATGTAAAGGTTAAAACAATACTTCAATCAATCCGTATTTAAAAATTCATAAATAAATTTTTTTATTATTTGTTGATTAGCTTTTTTATTACTTCAATATATTCATAAATGCATATAGAAATTCTTTTTTCAAATATATAGAGTTGACAACACTAATTCTAATAAACTTAAAGTAATGACCAAAATATAACTACAATTTTGGTTTTTATTTCTAACAAATCACTATTTCATTTTTTCACAAATTACTATGAAAATATTTTAATTTTATACTTCCAAACAATATTTATATAAATATTTAATACTATGACTGTAATAATATACATACCACTATAACATATCTAACAAATTTATACTAAATTGTAAATTACAAATTTACATTTTCTTATTAAAATAAATTGTCAAATATATACTAATAAACATTTGGAATTTATCATATCTAACAAATTTATAAAACACTTTTTAAAATATCAAATATAAAAAATTGTAATTTACTTATAACTTATTTTAAAAATTAAATGACAATAATATATATATATATATATATATATATATATATATATATATATATATATATATTAAAATAAAAAAATTACTTAACTTCTTAATTAAAAATCAACTTGAAAAAACAAATATAATTAATTAAATAAAAATACAAAAAAAATATACAACAACATTTATTTATGACAAATTTTTTTCTTTCAAATTTATGGATTGATAATTTGTATGCCTTATACGAATTGGTGATCCGTATAAGGCATACGGATTCAGATTGCCCAATCTCCCTCAATCCCTACAACAAATGCACAAACGTATTGGAGAGAAACTTACAGCAGCCAAAGGAAAAGACGAATACGATGGTTTTGGTGGTCATTGGCGGCACGACAGGAGGTACGAACGGCGGCGGCATGGGGAGAAGGAGAAACAAAGAAGGAAGAAAACGGAGGCACTGCGTACAGACGAAATGAGAAAGCGGGAGGATGAGTTTTTTAAATTTTAAGTGAAGGGAATTTTTGCCACTTCAAATTATTTGCTAGGTGTACTAGCAATTTTGTTGATGCCCAAAGCAAATCCTCTATTTTATTTCATACTTCACAAAAACGGGCTAGGTCCAACAAGGAAGAAGATGCATGTGTTAAATAAAAGAGTGCAAATAGTGATTTCTATTTTATTTCAGACTTCACACAAATGGGTTAGGCCCAAAATGACTGAAGGTGCATGTGTTAAAAAAAGATGCAAATAGTGGCTTTCATTTTATTTCCGACTTCACAAAAAAATAGGGTCCAAAAGAAGAAAAAGGTGCATGTTCTAAGTAGGGGTGTAAATAGTAATTTGATTTTTAGTTCTTTTTTTCTTTTATTTGGGCTAGGGTTGGAACTGGGTCAAGGAGACCCGACCCAATCCGTGATTATGCAACAGGGTTGGAAAACCTTAGTTGCCTCATGCACCACTGGTGCAAGGTCGAGCAGCGTGAGGCCACCACGGGGATGACAACGGTAGTGCGGCAGGGACATCATGTTGGCGTCGCGCGAGCTTCGCCGAAAAACAAAAAAAGAAGGAAGAAAAACAGAAAAGAAAAGGATGACAGAATGCGAAAAATATCATGAAACAAAATAAAACACCAAGAAAAAAGACGATATCATCATGTACAGATCTCGCTGGCTACCATGGAGCTCATCGGCGAGATGAATGACGAAGCTACAAGCAAAAAGAAGATAGAAAAAAAGAAAAAGAGAAGGTCGTAGAATAAGAGAGGAAGGAGAAGAAGAACGTGAGAGAGAATGAGGGAATGGTGGATTACCTTGAGACCCCTCTCCCTTTGTGACAGAACTTGCCAAATGGCGCCGTCAGATTGGTCCATTTTTTCATCCTCAGGATCCATGCTTGATGTAATCCTACCCTGCAAGAGCATTGGATAGAAGACTCCAAGTAGATTAGGCCAGAGATGCAAGAGAAGGCCCTAGGATTCTCATGAGCCTTAGGGTAGATTTCGGGCCCATGGGCTAAGTTTGAGCCCGCTTATCTTTGTACATATTAGATTAAGGTTTCATTATTTTTGGGCCTTGTATTTAGGGCTCCATAAAATAGGTAAGGTACCCTAGAAAAGTAGGATTTTTCAGCCCTTGTATATTAGAGCACCTAGACTAGTTTTTGTATTAGGGGTAGTTTTGTAATTTCACATGCATTAAGTGAATATTTGATGTGTGTGGTTGGAAATAAATTTAATTGAATTGGGAGAAGCCCAATCCAATTAAATTTTAGAGGGGGAGGTGAGCATTTGCTTGCTACACCTCATTGCCACATTATATAGTCACACTTTGTGCATGTCCTTCATGCTTTACATGCCTCATGACACCTATGCACACTCAGTGGAGAATCTTGGAATTGATCTGGGACTAGTGGCCTGAACCATAGCTAAAATTCACTAACCATAATTAGTGAAATTTTGACTCCAAAAATTCAAGTGAAATTTGGCTACATCATGCATGATCTAGCTCCATGTGGAGCTTGTAGGCCTTGGATCTTCTTCATCAATGGAGTCCTTTGCTTCTTGAAGATTAATGGAAGCAGAATAAAGAAGGAAGAAAGATGGTTGGAGATGCCACTTCAAGGAGAAGATGAGTCAAGAAGAAGCTCCCCATCATAGGAAGCCATGAATAAGAGCTTAGAGGTAGGAGAAGAAGAATGGAGGGAGAAGGAGAGAGGGAGCACGAAATTTGTGCCTCAAAAGAGGTTTGACCTTTGAAGTGTAATTATCAAATGATCAAAGTTCCAAAAAATTCACACACATGGCATCTATTTATAGCCTAGGTGTCACACAAAATTGGAGGGAAATTTGAATTTCTATTCAAATTTCACTTTAATTTGAAATTGAATTTTTGGAGCCAAATTTTGGAGTCAAAATTTCACTAATTATGATTAGTGAATTTTAGCTATGGTTCAGCCCAATAATCCAAGATCAATTCCAAGATTCTTCACTAAGTGTGCTTAGGTGTCATGAGGCATGTAAAGCATGAAGGACATGCACAAAGTGTGACTATATGATGTGGCAATGGGGTGTAGCAAGCAAATGCTCTCCTCCCCCTAGGGGTGGGAATAGGCCAAGCCAGGCCAGGCTTTAAAAGGCCTGAGCCTAGCCTACAATGAATTTTTGAGGCCTGAGCCTAGCCTATAGCCTATCAAAGGCTTTTATTTTGGCTCGGCCTGGCCTTTTTAAAAGCCTAGCCTGACCTGATAGCCTTTTAAAAAGCCTTCTTCACATCAAATGTTTAATATTCATTTGCTCTAGAGTAGGAACGTAATAGGAAAGTTAAAGGAATATAAAGGGGCACATGACTCACACCTAAATTGTAATTAAAGTCTTACTTGATTATAGGAATGGAAGTTATGGAGCAATAATGTGTAATCAAAGTCTGCTTGTTTTAAAAAAAATTAATCGTACCCAAAAAATAATATAAGTATATATACATATATAGAGGTCGGCCTATCAGGCTTATAAGGCTTTTTAATAAGCCTAAGCCTGGTCTATTTAATTTAATAGGCTTTTAAAAAAGTCTGAGCCTAACCTTTCATTTAAATAGGCCAGTCCAAACCAAGCTTTATGTAGGCCAAGTCGTAGGCCCCTGTGAGCCGGCCTGGCCTATTCCCACCCCTACCTCCCCCTCTAAAATTTAATTGGATTGGGCTTCTCCCAATTCAATTAAATTTATTTCCAACCACACACATCAAATATTCACTTAATGCATGTGAAATTACAAAACTACCCCCTTTATACAAAAACTAGTATAGGTGCCCTACAATACAAGGGCTGAAAAATCCTATATTTCTAAGGTACCTTACCTATATTATGGGGACCTAAATACAAGGCCCAAAAATAATGAAACCTTAATCTAATATGTACAAAGATAAGCGGGCTCATACTTAGCCCATGGGCCCGAAATCTACCCTAAGGCTCATGAGAACCCTAGGACCTTCTCTTGCATCTCTGGCCCAATCTTCTTGGAGTCTTCTATCCAATGCCCTTGCAGTATAGGATTGCATCACTTGTTCTATGTCACTCATTATCTTTGTCTTGGCACGCGTCTGGTGTGGGTGTCGTAAAGCACAATCTTTATTTCTTAGCACAATGATTAATTTTTCTTATTTCAAGGAAAGAATGTAATGAGCAATGCAACAATGTAGCAAAACAAATATGCATGAATGCATGTAAATGATAAGTTGTTGAAGCATTGTGAATTTTACACAAAATGCTTAATAGGAAATACGGTCAAATCAACTCTAATTTTCATTAAAACAATATCACATCATGTCAAGGTCAAAGTACAATTGGAAAAAAAATGTGGGCACATCAACAGTTCTTGATTATGTAAGTCATTAGCTCCATCTGCTGCCCTAACTTTCACAAGCTGGCCACTTCCATACTTTTGACCTTGACTTAAAAAAACCTTTTCATAATAGGCCATGCTTGGTTTGATCCCATGTTCCAAGGAATAGAAATTTTGATCATCAATACTTCGGCAACCTATCATTGAGGAGATATGATGAATGAGTAGGATATACTTATGTGATGCATGACAGCTGTACTTATGAGACTGACACAAGATGCCCAAAAGACCATCATTTTTCTAGTATTAGATGTGTTAGGTACCATGTTCACATGATTTGTTTTTATCATTTTCAGGAAAGAGGAATGTATAACCCCTACATGGTTTTTTATAGCTATCACCATAGTACCCATCGCACGTAACCAAGAATGCGGTGTAAGCTTTCGTGCTTCATTGTGACTTTGGAGATACAAAGGAAAATGCCAAGCATGAGTAAATATATGTTAGGATCATGCATGAGAGAACATGGCATGAGAATGATGACGAGAGAATGTATGAGATTGTCTGAACAAAAAAAAAACAAAAGACACATGCTAAATGGATATGTATAGAAATTCAATGACTTATGTGAATGCAATGCATAAATATGATAAATGATGAATGCGGAAATGATATGTCCATTGGGATGCTATGAAGAGACACATGTTGTGATCAAGGAAACAAGGTGGGATGAGTCTTCTTTGTGTCCCTAATTCAGGAACCTGGCGGAAAGGGTGTAAAATTTCACTATCTAGTGACAATTTTTTAGGGTAGTTTCATGTAACCTCACTGGCCTCTAGAGATATTATCCTCTAAAGTAACAACATAGCCGTAATAGGGACTACCAGTAGTAATACATCACAAAAAGAGAAAAATTCTAGATGAGATTTCATTGTCATCAAGCAAGTCAGAGACCTAGCATGACCATGGATCAACCTCCACTACCTATGGCTCACAAAGAGCCGGGTATAGGGCCCAATATCTCAAAGTTTGTGCAAATACCTAATGGGCTTTCAAAGAGACCCCATTAGGTCCCTTAGTATTCTTTTCCTATTTATTATTATTTTTTCCTTTTTATTTTTTGTTCTTCCTTTCCTTTTTTCCTTTTCATTTTTACTATTCTTTCTTTCCTTCCTTTTTTTTTTCCTTTTTTCTATTTTTTGTTTTTGTTTTTTATTTTCTTTTTTTTTTTTTGAAAAACTTGTCCAAACAAAATTAGGGTCTGACAAATGTTGATTCATAAATGTTTTGCTGCATGGTGGTTTGTACATTGTGGTAGTGCTCGCAAGCTCGTAAGTGTTGTAATACTTATGTAGATAAAGATTTATAATTGGGTGATATAGGTTGGGGTATGAATTAAAGGGGTTGTATTTTGTAATGGGATGATGGCTGCTATATTAGAGCCTAGGATTGGTGACCTATCTCATTGGTTACTAAATATTTATTACACTTCAGTTGTGATTGATACTCTATAACTAGGTATTCTTTTTGTACATGAGATATTTGAGTACTATTGGTACCATATATAACTACCTTGATTTTTTTTTAAAAAAAAAAATGCTCAAGATGAGAAATGAGAGTATCATGTTTTCGGAAACCAAAATGATTAGTGAGTTTGTCGTATCAATTTTTCATGTGGTAGAATCCTCGCATGGGTTCACAACTTGTTCGTTCTTCTCACTCTCTATTGATGTTGCCATTGCTCGTCTTCTTCTCTCTCTGGAATGTAAATTAAGATAGATGGATTTAGAAGAAATCAACAGTGGCATCGTTAGGGTTCTGTTGGGTTCGATGGGAATAAAAGGAATCTTGAGGAACTGCAAGATTTAGTCACTGTGCAACCACAACCAACAAATCTCTTCTGATTTGTTCAAAGCCAGCATTGACTTGGTGGGATAAAGAATGTTAGGTGTTGATCAAGATTGGGGTAGAGCTTGGTTTGTAGAGCCAGAAGTGGTTGTGACAGAATACTTGTAACTTGTGAAAAGTTAGTGCAATTTGGTGGTTGATAATTGCTATGCATACTTGGTTTTTGCACTTAAATTACATTGAAATTAACTCATTTCTTCTCTTTTAATGCTCTGTTTGATCCAAAAATATAGGAATTTATGTTCTTTTATATTTTCAGCTTAAGAAAGTTAATGTTAGTGAATTTTATAGTTTCATCTTTGTTTTGTAGAGTTTTGGTACAACAACAATGGATTGAAAGATGTTGAAGAACTAAAGTGGCTCACTTAGCATGCCTATATGCGCTCAACGTGAGAAGCCCAACTTAAAGGGACACATGTCAAGCATCTGGTAGTTATTCAAGTGATGTGCCATCATTTTCTTCTATTTCTTAAACCCTTTTTGCACCATTTTAATTACTGATTAGTCTTAATTGTCAAATTAATTAAGCAGTTTTATTATTTGGGCTCATTCAGCTAATTTGATGTTTTTAATCTAATTTCAGGAATTAATGAAACATTGGGCTTAATCCGGATTTTGGTTGTGGACTTGAAGAGGGCAAATAAAGCAGCGCTTACTTTAGTTAATTTCTAATTAGGAGATTGCAATTTTATTTTGTTGTTTAGTGTTTATTTCGTTTGGGCCAGAATAATGTAATAGGGCCCAGTTACTTTGAGTGACTCTTTTTAAATAGCATCCTTGGGATTCGTGCAAGGCTATTCTGTTAGGCTATTCATTATTCAGAGCTTTGTTTAGGGTTTTACGTTTTTCTATTCAAATGCTATTGTTCACGTAATGCAATTTTCCATTTTCTGCTTCTAATTACAATTTCGTTCTTGTTTCTTCTTCTGCTTTCATTTACGTTTCTATTTCATTTACGTTTCTGCTTCATTTATGTTTTTGCTTCATTTACGTTTCTGCTTCTAGTTTCATTTACGTTTTCTGTTTGAATCTATGGAAGGCTAAATATTGTGGTGTTGTTTCCTTTTGAGGACGAACCTCAACTGTCTTCGAGGTTTTGTTTATAATGTGGCTTCCTAGCAGTTTTCCCTTCACCAGTTAACCCACATTCGTAATTTTAATCTGTGCACGCTTCGTGTTCGATTAATTGCCTCTGAGCCTAACTTGCGTTCATGCTTAATGGACGAAGGGCTAACTGGTGTATGTGTTGCATAATCACGTATTGACAACCCTTAGTTGATTTTCGCTTAGTAAATTGAAATAGGGTTGGATTAAGTGGTTAACTGTTAGGGATGAATTCTCCATAACCCAGGACAAGAGAATGGCTTCTGAATCAGAGGAAACAACCCGTTTTTAATATTATTAGTTTCGTATTCCAGTTTACTTGTTCTGTTCTTTAAATCACAAAACAAACAACCCCCCCCCAATCGCTACTGTTACTGCAAGTATATTATGAACATTTGGTTTATCATTGCTCATTGGGAAACGACCTAGGATCACTTCCTAGTTACTGCATTTTCACGTTTATTTGATTCAGGTACGACCTCGATCAAATTTGGCGCTGCTGCCGGGGAGCAGTGTCCAAAGGTTCATACTAGCTAATGTCGTGTTAGTGTTTAATTATTTCGTGTTTTATGTTTAATTGTTAGTGTTGTGTTAGTATGTGTGTTAGTGTTGTTTAGTGTCCTGGTATTTTGTTTAGTGTGTGTTCTGTTTTAGTGTCCTGGTATTTTGCTCCGGTTATCAGAATCGCAATTATTATATATGTATTTGGGGTAGAAAAAAATTTCCTATGCCATGGCAGCCTGCCATAGGCTGGCTGAGGTCTCCATCGTCCAAAAAAAGTGATTTTGTCAAAAGTTTTTTATTTTTCAAGTTTTATTCACTTATTTTTCTCAACTTACCATTTTTAGCTTCCATAGTTAGACTTTGAATTTTTTTTTTTTTTTGAAATTTTATGTGCTATCTTCTCATCATTTTATAAGGTTGCTCACAAAATTTCAAGTCATTTGGATATAATTTGAGGGTAGTTGTAGTTCAAACCTATTCCTTTATTTACATGACAAGGCAACTAGTTGTGCATGCTGAATGTAGTGTATGACTAGATGCAATCCATCTGACTTACAACCCTTTGATCCTGAGATAGATAGGACATTTCATAGATTAGTTAGGCATTATTTTATACCTTTTGATCATCCTGAGCATTCCATTACTGGTGAATCTGTGCATTCTGTTATTGGTGATTTTTAACATCCTGATTTTGAGCATTATAATTTTGACCATTCTAATTTTGAACATTCCGAGAACATGGCACAACCTCCACCCCGTGAGAGGACTCTAAGGGAAATGGCTGCACCTGATTTCACCTACGAAAGCTTGTGCATCCAATACCCTGATGAGGATGTCCCATATGTTCTTAAAACTGGACTGATCCATTTGCTTCCAAAGTTTCATGGCCTTGCAGGTGAAGACCCGCACAAACATCTGAAAGAATTTCCTATTGTCTGCTCCACCATGAAACCCCCAGCTGTCCAAGAGGATCACATATTTCTGAAGGCTTTTCCTCATTCTTTAGAGGGAGTGGCAAAGAACTGGTTGTATTACCTTGCTCCAAGGTCCATCACGAGCTGGGATGACCTTAAGAGACTATTCTTGAATTTTTTTTTCCTGCTTCCAGGACCACAACCATCAGGAAGGATATCTCAGGTATTAGACAACTCAGTGGAGAGAGCCTATACGAATACTGGGAGAGATTTAAAAAACTATGTGCCAGTTGCCCTCACCATCAGATTTCGGAGCAGCTTCTTCTCCAATATTTTTATGAAGGACTCAGTAATATGGAGAGAAGTATGATAGATGCTGCCAGTGGTGGAGCCCTTGGAGACATGACTCCTACTGAAGCCAAAAATTTAATTGAGAAGATGGCTTCCAACTCCCAGCAGTTTAGCGCCAGAAATGATGCTATAGTCATTAGAGGAGTGCATGAGGTAGCTACAAACTCATCTGCATCATCTAAAACTAAGAAGCTTGAAGGAAAACTAGATGCATTGGTTAACTTGGTAACCCAGTTGGCCTTGAATCAGAAATCTGTACCTGTCGCAAGAGTCTGTGGTTTATGCTCCTCTGCTGACCACCATACAGACCTTTGCCCTTCCATGCAGCAACCTGGAGCAATTAAGCAGCCTAAAGCTTATGCTGCAAACATTTACAATAGACCTCCTCAACCTCAGCAACAAAATCAACCACAACAAAACAATTATGACCTCTCCAGCAACAGATACAATCCTGGATGGAGGAATCACCCTAATCTCAGATGGTCTAGCCCTCAACAACAACAACAGCAGCCTGCTCCTTCCTTCCAAAATGTTGTTGGCCTAAGCAGACCATACATTCCTCCACCAATCCAACAACAGCAACAGCCCCAAAAACAGCAAACAGTTGAGGCTCCTCCACAACCTTCCCTCGAAGAACTTGTGAGGCAAATGACTATGCAAAACATTCAGTTTCAACAAGAGACCAGAGCCTCCATTCAGAGCTTAACCAATCAGATGGGACAATTGGCTACACAATTAAATCAACAACAGTCGCAGAATTCTGACAAGCTGCCTTCTCAATCTGTCCAAAATCCCAAAAATGCCAATGCCATTTCATTGAGGTCGGGAAAGCAGTGTCAAGGACCTCAACCCGTAGCACCTTTCTCATCTGCAAATGAACCTGCCCAACTTCACTCTACTCCAGAAAAAGGTGATGACAAAAATTTACCTAACAATTTCTGTGCAGGTGAACCCGTAGCACATCCCTCTTCCATTCCCTCCAAGAGCAGTTCCCAACAAAAAAATGGAAGAGGCAGAGAAAGAGATCTTGGAAACATTTAGAAAAGTAGAGGTAAACATACCTCTGCTGGATGTAATAAAGCAAATTCCAAGATATGCTAAATTCTTGAAGGAGTTGTGCACTAATAAGCGGAAGCTTAAGGGAAGTGAATGAATTAGCATGGGCAGAAATGTCTCCGCATTGATTGGTAAATCTGTCCCCCAAATTCCTGAAAAATATAAAGATCCAGGTACATTCAGCATACCTTGTATTATAGGGAATAGTAAGTTTGACAATGCCATGCTAGATTTAGGAGCTTCTGTTAGTGTTATGCCTCTGTCTATTTTTAATTCTCTATCTCTAGGTCCCTTGCAGTCAACTGATGTGGTAATTCATTTAGCTAATAGAAGTGTTGCCTATCCTGTTGGTTTCATAGAAGATGTCTTAGTTAGAGTTGGTGAACTGATTTTCCCTGTTGTTTTTTATATTTTGAATATGGAGGATGGATTTTCTCAAGGATCAGTTCCCATCATTCTAGGCAGACCCTTTATGAAAACTGCTAGAACTAAGATTGATGTATATGCAGGCACACTACCCATGGAGTTTGGTGATATAATTGTTCATTTTAATATTATGGATGCTATGAAATACCCATCTGAAGATCTTTATGTATTTCGTGCTGAAATAATTGACCATGTTGTTGATGAATACATGACTGATCTTTATTCTAATCTGCATGCCTCTCACTCTTCATGCATTGAGTCTGAAATTGTACTTGATCATATGTCTGAATTTGATGCTGAGAGTGAATCTGAAATTGATATTGATTGCATGTCTGGTGGTGGTGGTGTTTTACCTCTCGAGATTGATTTTATAGAGTCAGATAGGACTAACCATATTTTAGGAAGTACACATACCTCTGACTTTCTTTATGAGGTACAGGCTAAGAAACCATCTCCTTCTACCACTATCCAGCCGGCCACACCAGAATTGAAGCCTCTGCCATCAAATTTAAAATATGCTTACTTGGATGATAGCAAAAAAATTTCAGTAATTATATCTGGCTCCCTTGCTGATGAGCAAGAGGAGAAGTTGTTGTTTGTTCTCAAGAAGCATAAGAAGGCTATAGGCTGGACCCTGGCGGACATTCCTGGTATTAACCCATCCACATGTATGCATCGAATAAATTTAAAGGATGGAGCTAAACCAGTAAGACAGCCACAGAGAAGACTCAACCCGGTGATTCTTGATGTAGTGAAGAAGGAGATAACCAAGCTTTTACAAGCTAGAATCATTTATCCTATCTCCGACAGCCAATGGGTGAGTCCCGTCCAGGTAGTCTCGAAGAAGACCGGCCTCACAGTGATAAAAAATGAGAATGAGGAGTTGATTCCTACTCGGGTGCAGAACAGTTGGAGAGTCTGCATCGACTATAGGAGGCTGAACCAGGTTACCAAAAAGGACCATTTTCCCCTGCCATTCATTGACCAGATGCTTGAACGCCTGGCAGGTAAATCTCACTACTGTTTCCTTGATGGTTTTTCTGGTTATATGCAAATTACTATTGCTCCTGAGGATTAGGAAAAGACAACATTCACCTGCCCCTTCGGCACTTTTGCCTATAGGAGGATGCCTTTCGGCCTGTGCAATGCCCCTGGTACCTTCCAGCGGTGCATGATTAGTATTTTCAGTGATTTCTTAGAAAATTGCATAGAGGTGTTTATGGATGATTTCACTGTATATGGATCCTCTTTTGATGGTTGTTTGGATAGTTTGGAAAAAGTTTTGAATAGATGCATCGAAACTAATCGTGTTCTAAATTTTGAAAAATGTCATTTTATGGTTGAGCAAGGTATAGTTTTAGGCCACATTATTTCCAATAAGGGTATTGAAGTAGATCCTGCAAAAATTTCTGTTATTTCACAATTGCCTTACCCCTTTTGTGTGCGAGAGGTGCGATCTTTTCTTGGTCATGCAGGATTCTACAAGCGCTTTATAAGAGATTTTAGCAAAGTAGCCCTTCCACTGTCCAACTTGTTGCAAAAGGAGGTGGAGTTTGACTTTAATGACAAATGCAAAGAGGCTTTTGATTGCCTCAAAAGAGCGCTGACTACCACCTCCATCATCCAGGCACCTGACTGGACAGCCCCTTTTGAGCTTATGTGTGATGCATCAAATTATGCATTGGGGGTTGTCCTTGCTCAGAAAATTGATAAATTTCCCAGGGTGATATATTATGCTTTTTTATTTTTTCTTCTTTTTTTTTGTCTTTTCAACAAGTCACAAGAAAATGAAATGATGAAAACAAAGGAACTTTCATAAAACAAACTACAAATCCCCCAAACTTGTTTGAAACACACTCCCAAAAAAATTCCAAGGCCTCTTTTCTCCCTAAAGCTTAGGAAAACATGATTTTCCAATTTTTGGCTTGTAATGAGCTACAAAATGAAAAAAGGGGTTAAAGGCTTAAAGAGGGTGACACCGGATATCAATACAAGGTAGGCTTATTTGGCTAGTGGCTAAAAGAAAGAAAACCTAAATCATTTCAATCAATGCATGTGTAACAAGGAATGACAATAGAAACAAGGAAAAACCTAGAGAAATCTAGTACAAGGGTGAAATCACACATGAAAGAGCATGAATGGAATAACGCAATCCATCCACAAAATCCCAAAAACTCACAAGGCATAATTCCATCACACATGATCCACTTCAAAATTTTCAAGCCTACTTATCACTTCCACTATTACAACAATGGTTCAAATCAAGCATGACACCTCTCAATTAAAAATGATACATCTCTCACAATTTATACAAGTTAGAAATCCTATGAAAAACATGAGAAGGTGCCTGAATTCAACAAAGTATAGAAAACAACTGCTGCAAAATCTGTATATTTTTTATTTTTGTTTGTTTTGTATGTATAAACAATAAAAAATAGTAAAACAACAAAACAAAACAAATACAACAAAACAGAAAATAGAAAAGAGCAAAAAAATAGAAACAACATATAGATACAAAAAGACAAACAAAATAGAATACAACTAAACAAAAACAAAAAATAGATATAGACACAAAAATTAAAACAAAATACATAAATAGAAATAACAACAGAAACAATAAAAGCAACACTTTTGGCACCTTCCAAAGGTGCATGGTGAGTATCTTTTACGATTTATTAGAGAGTTTCATGTAGGTGTTTATGGATGATTTCACTGTTTATGGTTCTTCCTTTGATGCATGTTTGGATAGCCTAAAGGAATTTGGTCTCTAGTAGAGGTATTGAGGTCAATAAGACCAAGATTGATGTTATTACTTCTCTTCCTTACCCCACTTATGTGTGGGAAGTACGTTCTTTTCTTTGACATGCAAGTTTTTACATGAGGTTCATCCAAGATTTTAGCAAGATTGCCCTACCATTGTCCAAGCTTCTTTAGAAGGATGTAGATTTTGTGCTTGACCTGTCTTGTAGAGAGGTATTTGAAGAGTTAAGGAGGAGGCTTACCACCTCTCCTATTATGCAGCCACCGAATTTGGAGCTTCCATTTGAGCTCATGTCTGATACCTCCAAATATGCACTTGGGGGTTGTTTTTGTTGCAGAGATTTGATAGACTATCACATGTCATTGCTAACGCCTCACGCACTATGGATGCAACTCAAGTCAACTACACCACCACCGAAAAAGAGCTTTTAGCTATTGTTTTTGCATTAGATAAATTCAAATCTTATTTGTTTTGCTCCCATATTATTTTCTATACTGACCATGCAAACTTGAGGTACTTGTTGAAGAAGCTTGATGCTAAACCCAGATTGATCAGCTGGATGCTTCTTCTTTAGGAGTTTGATATTGAGATCAGAGACAAGACTGGTGCAAAAAACATGGTGGTTGATCATTTCAGTAGGATTGAGGGACCTGTTGATTCCCTCCCTATTAGGGATAACTTCCCTAATGAGCATTTGATGTAGTTGCATTCATCACATGTCACTCCTTTGTTTGCGAATATTGTGAATTTCATTGTTGCATCAATTCTAATAGATAAACTTAAGAGTGATACCAAATACTATGTGTGGAATGATCCTTATTTGTGGAGGTTTGGTAGTGACCAAGTGATTCGCAGGTGTGTGTCCGATCATGAGATTCAGTCTATTCTATAATTTTGTCATGGCACACCTACCGACAGTCATTTTGGTCCTCAACGAATCTCTAGGAGGATTTTAGATTGATGGGTTCTAATGGCCCACCATTTTTAGAGATGCTCATCGTTTTTCACCACCTATGGGCAGTGTCAGAGAGCGAGATAAACCATTACACATAGGCATGAGAGATTCCCCAACATCCCATAATTTTTTGTGATATTTTTTATGTGTTGATTTTATAGGTCCATTTCCTATTTCTCATGGTTTTTAATATGTCTTACTCGTTGTTGATTATGTTTCCAGGTGGGTTGAAGCTAAGGCCACTAGAACTAATGATTCTAAAGTTGTTGGGGATTTTGTGAGATCTAATATTTTTTGTAGGTTTGGTGTGCCTAGAGCCATTATTAGTGACTAGGGGAGTCACTTCGGTAATAGGTCATTGGCATCCTTGCTCTAGAAGTATGGGATTGTGCACAGAGTTGCTACAACTTATCATCCCCAAACTAATGGGAAAATGAAGATTTTTAATAGAGAGATGAAGCAAGTGTTGCAGAAGGTAGTACAACCCAACAGGAAGGATTGGAGCAGGTTACTTGATGATGCTCTATGGGCCCACATGACCCCTTACCGAACACCTTTGGGGATGTGATGCAATCCTACCCCGCAAGGGCATTGGATAGAAGACTCCAAGTAGAATGAGCCAAAGATGCAAGAGAAGGCCCTAGGGTTCTTATGAGCCTTAGGGTAGATTTCGGGCCCATGGGCTAAGTACGAGCCCACTTATCTTTGTACATATTAGAATAAGGTTTCATTAATTTTGGGTCTTGTATTTTGGGCTCCATAATGTAGGTAGGGTACCCTAGAAATATAGGAATTTTCAGCCCTTGTATTTTAGGGCACCTAGACTAGTTTTTGTATTAGGGGTAGTTTTGTAATTTCACATGCACTAAGTGGATATTTGATGTGTGTGGTTGGAAATAAATTTAATTGAATTGGTAGAAGCCCAATCCAATTAAATTTTAGAGGGGGAGGTGAGCATTTGCTTACTACACCCCATTGCCACATCATATAGTCACACTTTGTGCATGTCCTTCATGCTTTTCATGTCTCATGACACCTAAGCACACTTAGTGGAGAATCTTGGAATTGATCTTGGATTAGTGGGCTGAACCATAACTAAAATTCACTAATCATAATTAGTGAAATTTTGGCTCCAAAGTTTGGCTCCACAAATTCAATTTCAAATTCAAGTGAAATTTGAATTTCCCTCCAATTTTGTGTGACACTTAGGCTATAAATAGAGGTCATGTGTGTGCATTTTTTCAACTTTGATCATTTGAATATTAACTTCAGATTTCAGAGCTCTTTATGAGCACAAAATTTCGTGCTCTTCTCTCCCTCTCCCTTCATTCATCTCCTTCTTCCTCCAAGCTCTTATCCATGGCCTCCTATGGTGGTGAGCTTCTTCTAGACTCATCTTCTCCTTGAAGTGGCGTCTCCTCTCTCTCTTCCTTTTCCATTCCGCTGCCATTTATCTTCCAAGAAGCAAAGGAATCCATTGATGAAGAAGATCTTAGGCCTACAAGCTCCAATGGAGCTTGCATCAGGATGTCTCCCTATAGGGTGGTTTTTGGTAAGGCATGCCACCTTCCAGTGGAGATTAAGCACCGTGCTTATTGGGAGGTGAAAAGTTATAACATGGCATTTGATGAAGCGGGTATGGAAAGGAAGCTTCAATTACAAGAACTTGAGGAGATCCGCTTAGAAGACTATGAGAATTCCAAGATTTACAAGGAGAAAGTGAAGAGGTTTCACAACTCTAGGATTCTTCGGAAGAAGTTCTATATTGGCCAAAAAGTGCTCTTGTTTAACTCTCGCCTCAAGCTTAATTCCGGTAAACTTCGATCTAGATGGGATGGTCTTTTTGTTATTACTAATGTTTTTTCCCATGGTGCAGTTGACATTAAAAATGAAGTTACTAGCAAATTTTTTAAAGTGAGCAGTCACCAACCCAAGCTTGTTCATGAGAGCCCCCAAGTAGAGGAGGAATTTTGGACCTCTCTTTGGTCTTGCCAATTTTATGTGATGATGTGCCTTGAATGGCACTTGAGGAGTTTCCTTCCCTTTTCTTTTATATGTTGTCTCTTTGTTTGCATTTCATTACGTGCTCACATTAAGGACAATGTGCATTTCAAGTGTGACGGACAGTTTAGAAAAATCTGTTTTCTGTTTTTCTATTTTCTATTTTCTCTATTTTTTGTTTTTTTTTTCATTTCTGTTGTTATTTTTGTTTCTTTATTTTGTTTTAATTTTTGTGTCTGTATCTGTTTTCTGTTTCTGTTTAGTTGTATTCTGTTTTGTCTGTCTTTATGTCTTTGTGTATTGTTTACATTTTGTTGTTATTTTTGGTTTTCTGCTTTGTTGTATTTGTTTTGTTTTGTTGTTTTACACTTTTTATTGTTTTTACATACAAAAAATAAAAAACATACAAATTTTGCAATTGCTGTTTTCTATTGTTTTTGTTGAATTTAGGCACTTTCTCATGTTTTTCATAGGATTTCTAACTTGTATAAATTGTGAGAGATGTATCATTTTTAGTTGAGAGGTTTCATGCTTGATGTGAACCATTGTTGCCATTGTGGAAGTGATAAGTAGGCTTGAAAATTTTGAGGTGGATCATGTGATTTAGCTCCATGTAGAGCTTGTAAGCCTTGGATCTTCTTCATCAATGAAGCCCTTTGTTTCTTGAAGATCAATGGCGGTAGAATGGAGAAGGAGGAAAGGTGATTGGAGACACCACTTCAAGGAGAAGATGAGTCAAGAACAAGCTCACCACCATAGGAAGCCATGGATAAGAGCTTGGACGTAGGAGAAGATGAGTAGAGGGAAAAGGAGAGAACGAGCATGAAATTTATGCCTCAAATGAGGTCTGGACTTTGAAGTGTAATTTCTTAAATGATCAAAGTTAAAAAAATGCACACACAAGACCTTTATTTATAGCCTAAGTGTTACACAAAATTGGAGGGAAATTTGAATTTCTATTCAAATTTCACTTGAATTTGAATTTGAATTTGTGGAGCCAAAATTTCACTAATTATGATTAGTGAATTTTAGCTATGGCTCAGCCAACTAATCCAAGATCAAGTCCAAGATTCTTCATTAAGTGTGCTTAGATGTCATGAGGCATGTAAAGCATGAAGGGCATGCACAAAGTGTGACTATATGATGTAGCAATGGGGTGTAGCAACCAAATGCTCACCTCCCCCTTAGGATGGCCCAAAATTTAATTGAATTGAGCTTCTCCTAATTCAATTAAATTTCTCTCCCAACACACACACACATCAAATAGTGCACTTAATTCATGTGAAATTACAAAATTACCCATAATACAAAAACTAGTCTAGGTGCCCTAAAATACAAGGGATGAAAAATCCTACATTACTAGGGTAGCCTCCCTGCACTATGGAGCCCTAAATACAAGGTCCAAAAATAATGAAACCCTAATCTAATATGTACAAAGATAAGTGGGCTCATACTTAGCCCGTGGGCCCAAAATCTACCCTAAGGCTCATGAGAACCCTAGGGCCTTCTCCTGCATCTTTGGTCCAATCTTCTTGGAATCTCTTAGCCATGGCTTTGGTGATGGGTCCCTCCTTAGGAGGATTGCATTTTCATGTGTAATGGAATTATGCCTTGTGAGTTTTTGGGATTTTATGGATGAATTGCATTATTCCATTCACGCTCTTTCATGTTTGATTTCACCCTTGTGCTAGATTACTCTAGGTTTTTCCTTGCTTCTCTTGTCATTCCTTGTTGCACATGCATTGATTGAAATGATTTGGGCCTTTTTTTTCTTTTAGCCACTAGCCAAATAAGCCTACCTTGCACTAATATCCATTGTCACCCTCTTTGATCCATTAACCTCTTCTTTCATTTTGTAGCTCATTACAATCCAAAAAGTGGAAAATCATCTTATCCTAAACTTCAAGGAGAAAAGAGGCCCTAAAATTGTTTTGGGAGTGGGTTTCAACAAGTGTTAGGGATTCGTACTTTGTTTTATGAAAGTTCCTTTGTTTTCGTCTTTTCATTTTCTTGTGACTAGTTGAAAAGAAAAATAAAGACAAAAAGTATAAAAGAAAAGAGAAAAAATGACGGCACCTCTAACTCGTCTTCTCTACAAAGACCAGTTCCATTGATCTGACGAGGCTCAGGCATCTTTTGACACCTTGAAAGTCACCATGACCCACGCTCCAGTACTCGCATTACTTCAGCAAATAATTCTGCCTTAAATTGCTCTGTTCCTCGACTTATATCCGAGAGTTGCACACAATCACTTCGACAGTCAAGCGATGGCGGCAATATCTTCTAAGTCACCCTTTGTGATTCTCATGGATCATAAGAGCCTATGAGAATTGATGACCTAATTAATTCAGACACCGGAACAACATTATTACCTTGTAAAACTTCTCGGCTATGATTATACCATCAAGAATAAATCGGGGTAAACCAACATTGTGGCTGATGCACTATCTCGAAGGAACGAAAAAATAGCATAGGCTTCTTGGATATTATCTATGCCTCATTTCCAGTTCCATAGCGACCTTAGAAAAGAATTACGAGATACTACAAAGTATGTCACCCTATTCAAGCTATCCATTATCATCCTCTTGATCACCCTAGATTTTCCATCAACGAAGAACTGCTTCTTCACAAGAGTGCATTTGGTTGAACAAAAGGAACTCATTCATTACCCTCTTGCTTGAGGAATTCCACAAATCCTCTTTGGGAGGTCACACTGGTTTTACCAAAACACTGAGTTGACTTTAACAAAGCTTCACTTGGCCTGACATGAGGAAAGATGTCCAACTATTTGTCAAATCCTACACTGACTGCCAACACACGAAGTACATGCCGCAAAAGCCACACTGTTTGCTTCAGCCTATTCCACCTCCTACTTGCCCCTAGGAAGACATAGCCTTGGACTTCATCATAGGTCTCCTTGTATACCAAAGAGCAACTGTAATTCTAACAGTAGTAGATCATTTTTTGAAAGGTGCTCACCTTGGTATGCTCCCCACACACTTAACAACCCATAAGATTGCTCAACTCTTTATCGACATGATGTGTAAGTTACATGGGTTCCCAAAAAGCTTGATTTCTGACAGAGACCTTGATTTCATGAACCGCTTCTAGCAAGAGCTCTTCAAAATCAATGGCACTAAGCTACACATGAGAACAACGTATCATCCTTAAAGTGGCGGATAAACTGAGGTTCTGAATCGCATACTGGAGCAGTATTTGCAAGTCTTCGTGCATAACCAGCCCTCGTAATGGGGAAAGTTTCTTAGCTTGGCAGGATGGTGTTATAACACCACTAGCCATTCGTCCACCAATCTGACCCCGTATGAGGTGACTTATGGTAAACCACCCCCCAGTATACCATACTAGTTACTGGCTCCTCTTCTGTCGAGGCATTAGATTTTCTGCAGCGTTCACGACAAGAGGCTTTCCAACTTCTCTAACGAAAGCTTGAACGTGCCTAGGAGATAATGAAGAAAGGTTCTGACATGCATCATCGTGATGTATCATTCAACATTGAAGATAGGGTATATGTGAGGTTGAGACCATGCCGACAATCTTCAGTTTTGGGATAGGCTTACCAAAAACTGGGAAGAGGTACTACGATCCTTACAAAGTCATTGAGAAGATAGGATGAGTAGCTTACAAATTGGCCCCCCCTAAATCGTTCAAAATCTATCCTGTTTTTCATTGCTCTCTATTGAAACCACATTTTGGACCACCGCACTCTAACACCTCTCTTCCGCCATCAGCAACCAAGGATAAGCCCATCATCCAACCTCTAACTATTTTGGATCATAAATGGGATAATCCTACCCCACCCAAGCTTCTGGTACTTGTACAATGGCTTGGGCTAAGTCTTGAAGACTCCACTTAGGAAGAATGGACCGAGTTGCAAGCCACATATCACTTTGAGGATAAAGTGTTTCTCATATGGCCAGGGGATGATAGCACTCAGTACCAGAGACCCAAACACATTAGTAGGAAGCCCACATATTGGGAGGAATATATTCACTAAGTTGTTACTCTTAGACTATTACTCTTAGTAGTGATAAAATAAAGCATTCTATTATAGTGGAATTGCATTATCCTTGTTTTCTGTTTTAGTGGAATACCTAGTGGTACATGTGTCAAGCAATGATAGGGTTTGTTAGAGTTTTCTGTTTTATGTCTCCTGATGTAGAACAATATATATGTGAATGCGTAAGGCAGAAAAGGGACCAAAAAATTACTAACATTTGCTCTATTCCTCCCTTATTTTCTAGAGGTACCCTTCCTAACCTCGAACATAGGAAGTTTCTTTATCAATACTCAGCACCCTATCAAGAATATTATTAATAATTGACATAAAATCATTACAAACATTCTATGGAGAAAAGAGGTTATTGAATTAGGAAATGACTACATCACATTTATCCCTATGGTCATGAACAACATTCCCATATTCACGTGTTAAGGAGGAGATGAAATTTGATATTTTCGTAGAGGTTGCGGTTGAGTAGAAGAATTTGGAATTAACATTAGCATCCTTTAGCCAAAAATATTTTGATATCTGATGTGAGTAAGATTCCTCTTGAGCAATGTGAGTAAGATTCCTCATGAGCATTGATTGAAACATGACTACTCTCCATTTCTCTTCTACATATCTCAACTTTTTCTCAAAAATTCCTCTTGATTACCCCCCCCAGTCATTCATCTCTTTTGAACCAGAAGCTATTTTGTCTAGAAAATTATTAGAATTGGAAGAAGACCAGCCTCTCATCACCGCAGCTTCCAGGTCTGGATCAAGGGGAACCAGCCATTTTGAAAGTGAATTTTATTTTTCTGAAGTTTATTCTTTGGAAAATATTTGGGTCTTATACTTATAAATAATAAAATAAAATTAAAACTATTTCTTTAATGTTCTTTCTTTGTAATAAGTGTATGAAGCATTAATCTCTTAACTTTGTCCCATGTTATTGCTCCCCACGAAATATATACTTCCTCATAATGGGCAACAATATTTTCTATCATTGGTCAACATAATAGCAACATATCCTAATTAAACATTAATTCAATAACTAATAGGTTATTGTATGAAAATTTGTTTGTTTGAAATAAAATTTTTGAGAGTACATTCAAGTGTCTTCTTAAGGTAAATGTAAGTTATCTAGAAATATTTTTTGAGATTGGAGATTTTTTCTATCATAAATAGATATTATCTTCTCTTCCTAAAATCCTATAAAAAATAAATTAAAATAAGTAAAAACATTATCTCAATACTTAACATCATAAAACCAGGTTGATACAAACATGGAAATAAAAAGGATTACTTTTTTTGAAGAATTCAAATTTAGGAAACAATTTTAAAAGATCTTCAAGATTGTTGGATATCTATTAAAATTTTCATTACAGTCCAATATGTGAATTATAATAACCGTGAATTTCATAATTTACAAGGTTTAGAATTCAAATTTAAAGTACAAATTTTGATCCTCTAATTCAATACAACTAATTCATTTACTAGGTTTAAATCCTATCTGAATCCAACTAATTCAATACAAGATCCCTCTTATATTTTTTAGTTGATCAATATTTAGAGGTTTTATTGCATGGTAACACATCTGATGAACGCGTCAATGATCTCACATATTTGGAATCAACAACTTTAAACCTTTGTTCCTTGCTATAATTTGGTTTTGGCACACGTCTTCCTTTTGTTACTGCAAAAGAGGCTCCATTTTCAAAAGCATCCCTCACTAAATGAAATTCCCATCTATCCCCATTTTTATGGCTACCCTTTCTCCATGTCACCTACGCACATTAAACAATTGGCATAACACTAACATTAAGTATATATACTTAAGTGACTAGTTATTAATTGAATATTAAGTGGTTGAAATGGAATTTGTAAAATTTCTTACCTCCTTACTCCTTGTTATTGGTGCTATGAAGAGGTTAGCTTCGCTTTTGAGGCTAGGTTCCATGCTTCCCCCAATTGCATATTGCACCCATCCCTGGTAAAGATTGTTGGCCACATGTGCATATCCATGGCGAATCCTAGAAAGTTAATTTGTTTGTCAATATGAAAAATTAATATTGTCTAAAGCATTTTAATTTATGTATTTTAATTTTTTAATTTAGCAATAAGTTACCTTGGCATGCGTTGATTGCAATTAGGTCCAAAATGGTTGTACACAATGGTAACCTTCATGTTTTGGTCTCTCACATATCCATCATCATGCCCAAGAAGCATGACCTTGTCTTGGTTTTATAACCATTGCCTAACATTTATGATTTTAAACATAAGGATGCACATGCTAAAGTTGAATATGTAAAAAGGTTGCATGAGCAAGTGAAGGCTCAAATTGCATGTGGAAGCAAAGCTTTCCAAGTTTATTTTGATGATGCCAAAGACTCAAGTCAATAATCAAGAGTCAAACAAGTTTTAAGAATCAAGATTCAAGTGAAGATTCAAGAGAAGACTCAAGATATGCAAGAACTTCAAGAAAAACATCAAGATAAGTATAAAAATATTTTTTCAAAAGAAAAGATTGAATAGCACAATTTGTCCAAAAGAATTTTTCAAAGAAAAATCTTTTACCAAGAGTTTTACTCTCTGGTAATCGATTACCAAAAGGCAGTAATCGATTACCAGTAGCCAACATTCTTTTCAAACTGATTTACAAAGCAATAATCAATTACCATGAGCATGTAATCTATTACCAATGTTTTTAAACGTTGGATTTCAAATTTCAAAAGTAACAACTTGTGATAAAACATTTTCAAACTTGTGTAATCGATTACACAATATATGTAATCGATTACCAGTGTTTCTAAACGTTTTGATTTTTAAATTTAAACATGAAGAGTCACATTTGTTGATGTGTAATCGATTACACTATGATGATAATCGATTACCAGTGACTTATTTTGAAAAATAAATTACCAAAAGTCACAATTCTTAAAGTGACTAGTTTCTGAAGATTTTTTAAGAGTCACAACTTTTAAAGTGGCTAGTTTTCAAAAAGAGTCACAACTTTTAAAGTGACTAGTTTTCAAAAGAGTAATAACTTTTAAAGTGACTAGTTTTAAAGAAATTGCCAAGAGTCACAAACTTTAACTTGAGTCATCAAATGATTATAAATATGTGACCATGGCATGAATTTCAAAATAGATTCCTTTCATTAAAAAAACAGATTTCTTTTGTTCATTCAAAGCATTCTTCTAAGAGCTTTTGTTCAAAACTTTCTTTATTCAAGAAAAGTTCATTGGCCAAAAACTTGTGTTATTCTTCTTCTTCATTCCTTCTCCCTCCTGCCAAAAGAATTCAAAGAACTAACCGTCTGAGAATTCTTTTGATTCTTTCCTTCTCCCTCTTGCCAAAAGAATTCAAAGAACTAACCGTCTGATAATTCTTTTGATTCCCCAAACAAAGAATTCAAAGAACTAACCGTCTGATAATTTTGTGTAAGAAGCGGGTAGCTTCTTGGTTGTAATAGTGAACACAAGGGAGGGTACATCCTTTGTGGTTTGCTTCAAGTAGAGGGTGCATCTACTTGGTTGTTCAAAGAGAACAAGGGAGGGTACATCCTTTGTGGCTCTTTGCTTGTAAAGGATTTTACAAGGTTATTGGAAATCTCAAGAACCGTGGGTTGCTTGGGGACTGGACGTAGGCACGGGTTGTGGCCGAACCAGTATAAATCTTGTGTTTTCTTTCTTCTTCCCTACACTCTTTACTTTTCTGTTGTGCACTTTTTATTTCCGCTTTACTTTTGTCTAAGTTATTGTTTCTGTTCTTTACCTTCTCATAACTTAGTAGTAAAGCCTAATTGAATCTAGTAATATTAAGAAGGATAAATTTTAATTAGTCAAGACACATTAATAATTAATTCAATCCCCCCTTCTTAATTATTCCGAGGCCACTTGATCCAACATTGCAAAGAAGAATGAAAGCTATGCCAAGTAAGCCAACAAGAACAGGAATAAAGTGGTACTTAAACCAAATGATTGGGTTGGGGTACACATGAGGAAAGAGAGGTTTCCTGAACAAAGGAAGTCCAAACTTCAACCTTGAGAAGACGGACCTTTCCAAGTACTAGAGAGGATCGTGACAATTCTTACAAGATTGATATTCCAGGTGAGTATGAAGTAAGTTCCTCTTTTAATGTTGCTGACTTGACTCCATCTTTTGCAAGTGGTGATCCTGAAGATTTGAGAGAAAATGCTTTCCAAGAAGGAGGAAATGATGAGAATATCAAAGTTGCCCAAAAATACAGGGACCTATGACCAGGAGTAGGACCAAAAAGTCAAAGGATACCCTCCAACAAATGGTAGTAACCATACTTGACAAGGCCCAAGTAGAGAAGGATGAAGGCCCAGAGACACTCCCAAGAATCTTTATTACTGAAGGTCCAAACTAATTTGAAGGTCCATATTGAATATTTTTGTATTTTGTAATTTTAGTTAAATAAATTGGTGCCTTTTCAGTTGCACCTCAGCTACACTATATGCATTGAACTCATTTTGAAGAAAAGAGACTTTTGGCATTTTGACAAAATGTGTGTATTTTTGTGAGAGCTTTCCTCTGGGTTTCTTGTTAAACCAATCTCAAGCTTATCAAGTTTGAACCCTTGTGGTGTCTACCCTTTACTTATCTTCAATATTTGGAAGTGGCATCATTCATTTTCGTGACCTGTACCAAGCGATCTGCTCCTAATAAGGATCATGTCATTTTACCATCACCATCCAAATCTCTCTCTCACACTTTTTCTTTACTTTCAACATTAGCATAAATGGTTCACATAAAGAATTAGAATATTTTGTTTACTACAAGGGGAACATAAATGGTTTATTAAAATATGCTTGAAAGCTACTACTAGTAGAGTAGCAGCGTGCCAGTGTATTAAGCCAAAATTTGATCACTACTATTAGTAAATTTGATGGGTCAACCTGAATATTTGGATAGTAAATTTGACAAACATATTGACAAGTCTTTTTTAATCTATTTGTTCCACCATAAATGAGAAAAACCAAACCACCATAACACTTAGTGGCGATTTCACTATAACACACTTTTATCTTAGAATGAAGATGCATTAATCCAAGTATACGAAATGTGCTCGAAGCCCCTTTAAGGGAATTCATTTTTCATAATTGGGCTTCTTTTTTACTCATGATTATAGCAGAACTTAGTAGTTTATGCATTGTCATTGTGATAATTGTAACGTCATTATCTTCTGTATATATAAATTATAATTTATAATAGTTATCTTGAATGAGAATGACTGAAGGAGATCACCCAACCAAGATGCCACCAAGGAAGAAGAAGAAGGTTGTTTTAGGGCATAAAGTTACTAAGGTTGTTGAACAAGTAGTGAAGGCATCCATGCATCATGCAACAAGTTCATCAAATGTACCTTCTGTTACATCTTAGCAGGATGTACACACTATTAGAAAATATGCTTTCTACATCGGTTATTTATGACTTTCAACATCGGTTTTTCAACCGATGTTGAAAGTACCGACGTTGATAATATTATCGTTAACATCGGTTTTTCAAAAACCGATGTTAAAGTAAAATTACCAACATCGGTTATATAAATAACCGATGTTGCTAATATGAATTACACCCAGAAAATGTATATTAATATTGAAAGTTAACATCGGTTTTTACAAAAAACCGATGTTAACGAATGTGTTACTGTTGACAGTTAACATCGGTTTTTTTACAGAAAACCGATGTTAACGTTCGTTAACATCGGTTTTTATAAAAAACCGATGTTAACGAATGTGTTACTATTCACAGTTAACATCGGTTTTTATAAAAAACCGATGTTAACGAATGTGTTACTATTCACAGTTAACATCGGTTTTTATGAAAACCGATGTTAACGAATGTGTTACTATTCACAGTTAACATCGGTTTTTATAAAAAACCGATGTTAACGAATGTGTTATTATTGAATTTTAACATCGGTTTTTTACAGAAAACCGATGTTAACGAATGTGTTATTGTTGACAGTTAACATCGGTTTTTTTAAAAAACCGATGTTAACGAATGTGTTGCTATTGACAGTTAACATCGGTTTTTATAAAAAACCGATGTTGTTTTCAGGAATTTTTTTTATATAATGTCTTTGTTTTTACAAAAAACCAAAATTTAACCTGTAAATTTAAAATCAGACCACACAGCACACAACATATATCATTTGCATTCAGTTTTCAAATAGATTTTAGCAAAAAACTAGCTATCAACAAAGGTTGTTCAATGTTAAGATGAAACAACAATTGTAAAAAATATAATGCAAAGTACGTAAACTAATTTATTAACCTAAAGTTACATAGTTGCCTAACATCCTATGTTTGATTTCTAACTTTTAGATAATATTGTGCCCACTGTATGCGAAGTGCCTTAAATCTCTCTGCTTCCAATGGTCTAACTTCATTAAAATACTGCATGATGAAATAAAAAAATAAATTAATAATGTAATAACAATTATAAAAAAACCAAATTTGTTTGTAATAAACAATTACCGTCTCCCAATTATTCCTGAAAGATCCTAAGATTATCGTGGACATCCAGTGCATCACGTAGTAGCCACATTCAGTGATTCCTTTTTGTCTATTACACTAAATACATAATGAAATTTGGATATTAATTAAACGTTAACTACAATTAGTGTACACACACATAAAATATATATAAGTAGAACTTTTATTTAAATCACGTACCTTAACAACAATCCACCTAGCAGCAGCCTTGGATTTCGGTTGTGGAGTATCATCAAGTCCTTTCAAAGCACTACTGTTGAATATAAGGAACATTAAAATATTGATGTTGTTGAGTTATGCCAATGAAAATGTATTGAAAACAATACTGACCTGTTAATTATTCCCTTAAGGTAGTTGTCTGGCCTGTTATGCAAAGAACAAAACCAGACAACTAGGTTTTCCTTAGGTAGAATGACGACCATTTGCCAGTGTCCACTGCAGTAGAGACGAATATAGTTTATTGTAGTAGTATAGATTATTTAAATTCAATTATTGTGTTTGACTTACCTATTCAGATAGGCTCCAAGGTAAACATCTCGTTTTGAACTCTGTATCCAACTCTTGATGTAACTTTCGGATTCAAATTGTGATTGTCCAGATCTCTAAATGGACTGTGGCTCGAGGAATCCATACACATCAGAATTCCCCGCTCGCACACTTGTCTCAGTCAGATGGCTGTGTTGTTAAGTCAAAGTTAATTATGTATGAATTTAAAACAATTACTTTGGTAATTAATAGTAATCTAAAATGACTTACAGAATCCACAACTGTATAACTGATATGCTGAGACATTGACCACCATGTGCAATTTCAGAGAGATCTTCGTGCTTTATATACAACGGGAAGTTTTGATTAAACACCCCGAATATGGTAGCATCCCACATAACCTGGAGCGGCTTCAAAAACAGTTGTGGGATGGTCAATGTCATCAGGTACAGGGGATCAAATATGTTCTTAATTTATAAAAAACTCAAATACCTGAATATCCTCCCATATCAAATCCTTCTGAGCAGTAGGGACTTCCTTCCAGGTGTCATATGTCACGTCGACCTTATCACGAGCGACAATCCCCAAATATGTTCTTAATTTCTTCTTGTAGGGACCGTCGGCCTTGCCGGTAGCAGGATCGACGTTGACCACAGGTCTTTCTGCCCCAGGTGGTCTAGTGGCCAATGATCGTAGCCGTGTCGCCTTGCGTGTCCGCTTCAACGTAGATGGAGACGCATCAGCGTTTGCAGGAGGAGGAGGAAGAGGAGGAGGAGGCGAGGCAGGTGGAGTATCCATGGTCCTTTAAAGAAAAAAAGTTGAGTTAGTTAATATTATCAAAAAACACTGTATGAGTTATGTAAATGAATGTACCGAAATGAAATATTATATTAGAAAATTACGTTAGACGATGTTAATTAATTCTCCTTCATCATGATCATTACGATTAGCATGAACATCGTCAGCTTCTTCTTCTCCAACGTTGTTAGAAGTCATTTGTGTAGACAAAGGACTAACATAAGTGTCCATGTATGAATCATCATCTTCTACATTAACACCAATTGTTTTCCCGTTTAGAACCACAGACCACCTTTCATCACAAGGGTCTTGCACATAAAATACTTGCTTAGCTTGTTCTGCCATGATGAAAGGGTCATTCTGGTAAGCTAGTTTCTTTAAGTCTACCAACGTAAATCCTATATCATCAGTCCGCACACCGGTGTTGCTGTCAACCCACTTACATTTGAAAACACAAACAGTAAATTTGACATAGTTAAGCTCCCATATTTCATCAATGAAGCCAAAGTAAGGGATTGAAGCTACAAAGGGATTGTCATCATGTACAGTTGCAAAGTGTTGAGATTCAGCCCTTAGGGTGACCCCACTGTTTTGCATTGTACTTTTGTCATCTTGTGCTTTTGTGTAAAAGGAATACTTGTTTATGTCGTATCCTTGCCAAGTTATAACATTTCTTTTAGGCCCATGAGCTAGCTTTCTTAATGTTTCAGAAGCATTTTCGTCAGCAAAGATTGTATCTTTAAACCAATCAGAGAAAGTCTTGTTATGATTTTTCAAGACCCAGTTCTTTGACATTTTTGGATTACTTTGTTTGACTAAATGTTGATGCTGAACTATGTATGGCAAAACTTCATTACTGTTATTCAATACATACAAGTGAGCTTGTAACAAATCTTCTACACTTGGAGTGATAACATGCAATCCTCTTGAACCTTTACCGCCCACTCTGTCATCATGGCGAGACTCAGGAAGGCCAACAGGTTTAGCCTTTTCAATGTATTCTGAACAAAATTCAACGGCTTCTTCTGCGATGTACCTTTCAACAATAGATGCTTCTGGACGATGTAGATTCTTGGTATACCCTTTTAAGATCTTCATGTAGCGCTCAACCGGATACATCCAGCGCAGATAAACAGGACCACAACATTTGATTTCTCTGACCAAGTGAACAATTAAGTGGACCATGATGTCAAAGAAAGCAGGAGGAAAATACATCTCCAACTGGCACAGTATAATTACAGCCTCGTTTTCCAAGTCATCAAACTTGACCGGATCAAGGACTTTGCTACATATGGCATTGAAGAAAAAGCACAGGCGAGTTATGGCTAACCTGACTTTGTTAGGCAAAATGTCTTGTATGGCCACGGCTAACAATTGTTGCATCAACACGTGACAATCATGAGACTTTAACCCCACCAGTTTAAGCTCCTTGAACTGCACAAGGCTCTTAATATTTGAAGAGTATCCTTGTGGTACTTTAACCTGGCGCAGACACTGGCACAAACTGATCTTCTCCTTTCTGGATAAAGTATGACAAGCTGGAGGCAAGTATATTTTTTTACCATCAGACCTTGGATGCAACTGTGATCGTATGCCCATGTCAGCTAGATCTTGACGGGTATTTAGACCATCTTTCGTCTTGCCCTGAATGTTAAGGAGTGTCCCAATGACACTGTCACATACATTTTTCTCTACATGCATAACATCAATACAATGTCTAACATCTAGATCAGACCAGTACGGAAGATCAAAGAAAATGGACCTTTTCTTCCATATGCAACTCTTACTTTTATCCTTCTTTTGGGTCTTTCCAAATACAGTATTAAGGTGTTCAACCCGCTGGAAGACCTGCTCACCAGTTAACGGTGTCCGCGCAATTTCGTGCTCTTGACTTCCATTAAAAGCTTTTTTCAATCTTCTGTAAGGGTGATGAGCTTTTAGAAAACGGCGATGTCTAGTGTACACTGTTTTTCTACCATGTTTCAGTTGTATGTAGCTTGTGTCTTCTTCACAGATGGGAATCTACCATAAAAATATCAGTCTCCCCAAACTGTCCAAACGGACAATTCAAGATTGAATACAATGATTAATGCAAACTGTCCGCAAGAATCATTGCATCCAATCTCAAACGGGAATCTAAGGTTCACTCATCATGAACACAATTTGTATAGCATATATCAATTGTCATTAATGGCAGTGAACACGTAATAAAAATATTCATTGGTAACAAACATTTGTACCTGTAACAGTGGTTTCTCTATCAAATAAAACCAGCTGAAGTTCCTTTTCTTCTACTATCTGGTATTCAATAATCAATATACAGATTAGAGATTAGTTTTTGAAACCTAGTAGCTGTCAATATAGACCATCACCAGTGGGTTAGGACCAGCATAATAAATTAAAAGAAACAATTAGCCCACATCTTAAATGGGTGGCTATATGCATTAACAGGAAGACTGTATATACACACAACAATGCATGCCAATTACCAATAGCAACAACTAGAGACATTAAAATGCAGATTATGCAGTCTATATTATTATTACCAAATATCAATAAAGCTCGTAAGTTGTTACTAGTAGGCAAGGGAAATTCTACCTTGTATACAAGTAGGCAATGCAGATATTACTTTGCTTTTCGATTTGGTTTCAACTTTCAAGACCATGGTCATTTCATCCGTTGAAATGTAATGTTAACATGAAGGTTGATAAGAAGTGGTTAGTGCCAAAAAGACAGAGGAAAAACACTAAGGTACCTGGCTTGAAAGTCCAATTGTAGGCTTGTAGCCCATTCTTCAAAGCCCAGGTTTGGCAAATATGCTAAAGCCTAAAAAAAGATGGTGCTTGCCAGTTGCCATTACTGAAATTCTGATACCAGGGGACAGATGTCGTACAGGATGTCACGACATCACGCTTCAGAACATGCAGTTTATGTGTGTCCGTATGAACAGATTAAACAAGCAATAACACAAGAGAATTGTTTACCCAGTTCGGTGCAACCTCACCTACATCTGGGGGCTACCAAGCCAGGGAGGAAATCCACTCTCAATAGTGTTAGTTCAAGGTCTAACAACCCCTGTTTACAACCTTCTCACCTAACCACTACCCGTGCGATCTCTACCTAAGACCCAATCTTAGACATGAGAACCTCTGCTCACTCCCTCTCACTCACACTCCCGTGTTTACAATTTATTCAAAGACACACCAGAGATCAACTCTGAACAAATGGGATCAACCCTACACAATAGAGATCAACTCTACACACTCAGGTCCAACACTTGATGTTAGTATACCATCAAGGTGGCTCACAAAAACACTCAAGTCCTAAAACTCACAAAATAACTCTTCAATACCGGACTTGGTCCAGAACTCGTGCAGCCTCCATGATTATATAGCCGTGTACGATTCTGGGCTGCAAGTTCTTGATGCTGGAGGAGATCAATCTTCTTCCTGAAAATCTGCAGTTAAAGAACTAAAAGATAACTTTTGATCTTTTAGTTTGAATCTTTAATCTTTAATCTTTAATCCCTGAACGAACTCTTCTACTTTGAAATTCGAACCATAATGATCTTTTAATTCGTTCCTAAAGATAGATCTTCTTATCTCTTGCTAACTGCACAATAATCTGTTAAAGATATAACAGATTTATATGTCCAGTATTTTCGGGCCAGATGTCAGGACATCGTATCCGACATCTTGGATCCTGCAGCTTCAATGCTTCACTTGACTTTTATCTTGCATTGTACAGCACTTCCAGTGTTTTCGAGCAGGATGTCAGGACATTGTATCCGACATCGTGGATCCTTCAACTTCAATTCTTCATTAGACATTTTATCTTGCCTTGTGCATTGTGCAGCCCGTTCTTATTCCTTGTCATAACGTTGGACATCATGTGCAGCAACTCCAGCTTTCCTTCATTGTCTAAGTGCTTATGTTTTAACAAAATCTTAGCCAATCTTTTAAAGCTCAGTAGAGCTAAACACTAACAATCTCCCCCTTTGGCAAATTTTGTCTAAAACATACTTAGACACTTCCTGAGCAGGTATGAGCAGTTAAGCAAGTGGGATCAGCAACTTCCATTATCAGAGTAATCAAGCACAGCGGAAATTCTTCAAGTTGCAAATCTACAAGTCTTCTCCAGGATGTCAAGACATCTCTCGTGACATCAGCTTTCTGCTTCTGCTCCCCCTGTCTCCATGCTTACTGCATCATCTTCTATCAGCTACTAGTCTTCTCCAGGATGTCAAGACATCTCATGTGACATCCGCTATCTGCTCCCCCTGTCTTCATGCTCCTACTGCAGCATCTTCTAGTAGCTTACATCGATCATCATCAGCAGCAGCAGTCTCCCCCTCAACGTCATACAACTCCCCCTCAAGGTTATGAATCATGCATACATCGTATCCTACTGCCATACATCATACATAGTATCCTACTACTCAAAATCATGCATAATAGCAAGCATAATACTATTACTCCCCCTTTTTAGACATAAATTTGGCAAAAGTAGGATGCATGAAATTAAAGTGCACATATTACAGACCAATAACAATCAATTGTTCACAGGGACATGCCCCTATATCTAGTAACAGTGAAAACAAAATTAAAGGTCTGATGATCATGGGGTGGCTTCAGAATCATCATCTGATTCTGTCTCTTCTGCTGCATCTTCCTCTTCCTCAGCAGCTTCTTCTTCTTCTTCAGCTGCTTCTCCTTCTTCCTCAGCTGCTTCTTCATCATCAATGCCACTCTCTGAGAGCCTTTTGATCAGCAGTTCTAGCTCCATCTTCTTCTCTGTGGTGGCTTTGATGGTTGCTTCCAGCACCTTGCATGTGTCCTTGAGTTCAGCAATCAGAGCATCCTTGGACACAGCACCTGAAGCAGCAGCTTTCCCTGATGTCGAGACAGATGTCGAGACAATGTCTGGGACATGTGTCCCTTCAAACAGTTTGTAATGCAGGGATAGAGGAGATTCTCTCTTCATCACAGAGTCAGTGTAGTTTAACATATTGGGATGCTGACTCAACATAATGCCACATAATACAGTAGGGAAGGCAATGGGTAATTTGACAGCAAATGATTCTGAATGCTTGACAGTTTGATCAAAGATATAGTTTCCAAAATTAAATTTGGATTTGGTTCCAACAGCATACAGAAATTTACCCAAACCTGTGGCAACAGTGGAAGTATGATTGGTGGGAACCCAGTTTGCAGCTCCAATCCTGTGCAGAATTGCATACTTCACACTTAACTTCCCTGCTGAAAGCTTCCCTTTCCTTGGCCAATGCTGGACTCGTTTGGCAGTGATTTCCTTGGCAATTTGATGCTCAGAAACATCAATATCTATCACTCCATCAGTAGGTCTGCCCAGATATTTGTTTATCACAGCAGGGGAGAATCTAATACACTTTCCTCTGACAAACACTCTTTGATAATCATCACTTTTTCTGTTTGATATGTCAGAGGGAATGTTGACAATGAATTCCCTGACTAGGCCTTCATAACAGTCTCCCAACTTGCTGACAGTCTTCAGCAGTCCAGCAGCCTTGATGAGGTCCATGATCTCCTTGCAATCCATGGCAGCTCTTCCCAGTTCTCTTTCCAAGGCAAGTCTACGTTGATACACATATTTCCACTTTTCAACATTGCCAATGGAGTGGAAAGAGATGTTGTCCAATGGTGCATCAGGAACATTTTCAGGCACCTTCTTCCCAGATTTCTTGGCCCTCTTAGATGTCGAGACATCTAGTTCGACATCCTCATCAGAATCAGATGAGGAAATTTCTTTCCTTTTCTTGGAGGGGATAACAACCTTGCTTCTTCTGGATGTGGCAGGAGTGATTGGAGTACTCTTCTTCTGGGCCATAGTCTTGATTCGTCCAGACCTCTTAAGGGGAGTTTTTCCCTTTCTGCTTTGTAACCTTTCTGCAATGCCCGGTGCCAACCTGTTGGCAATGGGTTCTTCATCAGATTCTACTTCTTCAAGGTCAATGAGGTTACCTGGAGCAGGTTCTGGTGCCCTTGGTGCAGGAGTCTCCTCTGCGGCTTGATCATCTTCCTCAGTTGATCCCTCTTCACTGGGTGAAGGGAGTGCTTCAGCATTTGGAGCGGAAGATGTTGGAACATCTTTCTTGACATCAGGCACAGAAACATTTGGGTTGGACGATGTTGGGACATCTTCATCAGCTTCAGGAACAGAGGCGTCTTTCAAGATGCTACTCACAATGCTGCGTATTTTCTTGTCCATCTCCGTGTCTACTTCCCTAGGACTCGTTGCAGGGCTAGGGTTTTCAGCAATCTTCACTCCCTGTGGTCTTCTGGGAACCAGTTTCTCAGGGACAGAGGCTTGACCAGGAATTATTTGGATGGGTTGGATGTTGAGTTCAGGTTGTTCCTGGTGTGGAGATGATGGGACAGATGGTGAACCAGAAGCTGCAGTTTCTTTTGATGAGGTAGCCATGGAAAAGCAGAGCGTTTGGAATGATTTCGTAAATCTCAGAAAACTATTGGTAAATGCTGATGAAAACACGAATGTCAAGCAGATATATATTTGAATGAGGAATGTAGAGGGCCGTGTGAAGCAACGGTCGAATTTTCCTTGGTTCAGTAGTGAACGTGCTATTAATGCTAAGTGATTCGTTTGGGCACGTTCAGATTGCTGTAGTTGCTATAATTCCTCTAGCACACAAATGCCCAGCTTGCCCCTCAGTTTTTCAAACTGATTTGCATCCAAAGCCTTTGTGAAAATATCTGCTATTTGTTCCTCAGTGTCAACATGCTTCAGTGTGATCACTTTATCATCAACAAGATCTCTGATATAGTGATGTCTAATGTCAATGTGCTTGGTTCTGCTGTGTTGAACAGGATTTTTAGAAATATTAATAGCACTCATGTTGTCACAGTACAATGTCATGACATCTTGTTCGACATTGTACTCCTTCAGCATCTGCTTCATCCAAACTAGCTGTGAACAGCTGCTTCCTGCTGCAATATACTCGGCTTCTGCTGTAGATAGGGACACACAGTTTTGCTTCTTGCTGAACCATGAAATAAGATTGGTTCCCAAATAGAAGCATCCACCAGAAGTGCTTTTTCTGTCATCTGCACTTCCAGCCCAATCAGCATCACAATACCCAACCAGCATTGGATTTGAACAATGACAGTACATAATCCCATAGTCACTGGTGCCATTTACATATTTCAAAATTCTCTTTACTTGAGTCAAGTGACTTATCTTAGGATTGGCTTGATATCTTGCACAAACACCTACTGCATAGGTGATGTCGGGTCTGCTAGCTGTTAAGTATAATAAGCTCCCTATCATGCTTCTGTACAGGCTTTGATCAACACTGGTGCCAGCTTCATCCTTTGACAGCTTCAAGTGAGTAGGTGCAGGTGTTCTTTTATGGCTGGCATTCTCCATCCCAAACTTCTTGACAATGTTCTTTGCATACCTGCTTTGTGAGAGGAATATGGAGTCCTCCATCTGCTTCACTTGAAGTCCCAGAAAATAAGTCAGCTCTCCAACAAGACTCATCTCAAATTCAGATTGCATCTGTTGGACAAAATGTCGAAGCATCTCATTCGACATCCCTCCAAACACAATGTCATCAACATATATCTGTGCAATCATCAAGTTTTCAGCATCTTGTTTGACAAAGAGAGTCTTGTCAATTCCTCCCTTCCTATACCCTTGCTGAGTAAGGAACTCTGTCAGCCTTTCATACCAAGCTCTTGGAGCTTGCTTCAATCCATAGAGAGCCTTCTTGAGCCTGTATACATGATCTGGATGAGTCGGGTCTGCAAATCCCTTTGGCTGCTCCACATAGACTTCTTCATTCAGGTATCCATTCAGAAATGCGCTCTTCACATCCATCTGGTACAGCTTGAATTTGAGGATGCAAGCCACACCAAGTAATAATCTGAGGGACTCAAGTCTAGCAACTGGGGCAAAAGTCTCATCAAAGTCTACACCTTCAATCTGAGTGTAGCCTTGAGCAACCAGTCTGGCCTTGTTTCTGGTTATGACACCTTCTTCATTGGTTTTGTTCTTGAAGATCCACTTGGTGCCAATCACATTAGTTCCCTCGGGCCTAGGAACTAGCTCCCAGACTTCATTCCTTTTGAATTGCTCCAATTCTTCTTGCATGGCATTGATCCAGAACTCATCTGTCAGTGCCTCTTTCACGTTTTTGGGCTCAATTTTGGAGACAAAACATGAGTTTGAGACGATCTCCACCTCCCTTGATCTTGTAGTGACCCCTCTGTTTGGATCTCCTATAATCAGCTCCTTGGGGTGTATCTTCTGGATTCTAATGGAGGGTCTCTTGTCAGGTTGGTTGATGTTTGAATCATCTGTAGCAGGATCAGAGTTTTCTGCATTTTCTCCACTTTTAGCTGCATCTGCTACATTGTCTCCCGATGTTCTGACATCTTCTTCGACATCCTTCTTTTTTGCTGGAGACAGATCATCAACAACCACATTGATGGATTCCATCACTGTTCTGGTTCTGGAATTGAATACTCTATATGCTCTGCTGTTTGTAGAGTATCCCAGGAATATTCCTGCATCACTCTTGGGATCCATCTTTCTCCTTTGCTCTCTATCTGCCAAGATGTAACATGGACTTCCAAAGATGTGGAAGTGCTTGACAGATGGCTTCCTCCCTTTCCAGATTTCATACAGGGTGGTTGGAGTCCCTCTTCTCAGTGTGACTCTGTTGTGGATGTAGCATGCTGTGTTCATGGCTTCAGCCCAGAGATTATAGGGAAGTTCTTTGGCATGAAGCATGACCCTAGCAGCCTCTTGCAATGTCCTGTTCTTCCTCTCAACTATCCCATTCTGTTGTGGTGTAATGGCTGCAGAGAACTCATGAGTGATGCCTTCAGATGTGCAGAATTCAGTGAACCTGCTGTTTTCAAATTCTCTGCCATGGTCACTCCTGATTCTCTTGATGACACAGTCTTTTTCTCTTTGAAGTCTTAGACTCAACTCTTTGAATACTTCAAAGGTTTCTGATTTCTCTCTGATAAAGTTGACCCAGGTAAATCTGGAGAAATCATTCACAACAACATAGGCATACCTCTTTCCTCCAAGGCTTTCAACCTGCATAGGCCCCATCAAATCCATGTGAAATAGTTCCAGCACCCTGGAAGTGGTCTGATGTTGAAGCTTCTGGTGGGACATCTTGACTTGCTTTCCAATCTGACATTCACCACAGATTCTGCCTTCTTCTATTTTCAGATTGGGGATGCCTCTAACAGCACCTTTGTCAATGATTTTCTTCATGCCTCTTAAGTGCAGATGTCCAAATCTTTGATGCCATATTCTGACTTCATCTTCTTTGGAGGATAGACATGTGGAGGAGTAGCTGGTTTCTTGAGGTGTCCATAGGTAACAATTGTCCTTTGATCTGCTGCCCTTCATCAGAACTTCACTCTTCTCATTTGTCACCAAGCATTCTGACTTTGTGAAGTTCACATTGAGTCCTTCATCACACAGCTGACTGATGCTGATCAAGTTTGCAGTCAGTCCCTTCACCAGCAGTACTTTGTCCAGACTAGGAAGTCCATCATGAACTAGCCTTCCCATTCCAATGATCTTTCCTTTAGAGCCATCTCCAAATGTCACATAGCTAGTGGAGCAGGGCTCAATGTTCACCAGGAATTCTTTAACTCCTGTCATGTGTCTGGAACAGCCGCTATCTAGGTACCAATCTTCCTTAGCTGATGCTCTAAGTGAAGTATGAACAACAAGACTAACAGTCTTGTGTTTTGGAACCCACATCATCTTCCTTCCACTGCTGCTCCCTTGAGTTCCATGATGTGGATGGCCATGCAAATGATAGCAGAAGGGCTTTATGTGACCATACTTGCCACAGTAGTGACACCTCCACTTCTTTCTTTTGTTCTTTTTCTGCTGCGTTCCATGATGTCGAGACCGATGTTGTGACATCGTGGCTCCAGTCCTGTTTTTGGCAGGAACAAATTCTGTCATGGTTGTTCTGCCAGCAGACTTAGGATTAAATCCAAGTCCTCTCTGGTTTCCAGCATTCCTTCCAAGCAGCAGCACCTCATCAAGCGTATCTGAGCCTTTGTTCAGCATCTTTATTGATTTTGTCATGTTTTCCAGCTTAGAGTTCAGAAAACCGACTTCACCTTTAAGCTCAGAGATCTCCTCTTTATGTGCCTCCTTCTCAGCCTCCAGATCTGCAATGACCTTCTTCAGTTGTGCTTCTTGTTGAAGGATCTTCTCACTTTTGATGCATAGTTTTCTATAGGATGCAGCAAGCTCATCAAAAGTGATTTCACTGTCTGTATCACTTGAATCTTCAGCAGTTTCAAATATCCCAGTGAGTGCATTCACATCTCTGTCAGAATCACTTTCTTGTTCACTCTCTGTATCAGATTGACATACAGAGAGTCCCTTCCTGTGCTTCTTGAGATGAGTGGGACATTCAGCTATGATGTGTCCATAGCCTTCACACCCATGGCATTGAATTCCTTTGCTGTGACTGGGCTTTACATCTGATCTTTTCTGGTATTTACTGCCTTTCCTGATGTCGAAAGGGATGTTCTGGACATGTGGTTTCTGCCTCTTGTCCATTCTGTTCAGCACTTTGTTGAACTGCTTTCCAAGGAGCACAACTGCATTTGTCAGACCTTCATCAGTAGCCAGGTCATACTCATCTTCTTCTCCTTCATCATTGGACATGAAAGCCAGATTCTTGCTCTTCTTTTCAGCCCTATCCGAGAGTCCTAGCTCAAAGGTTTGAAGAGAACCAATGAGTTCATCTACTCTCATGTTGCAAATGTCTTGGGCCTCCTCTATTGCAATGACTTTCATGTCAAACCTCTTAGGCAAGGATCTGAGGATCTTTCTCACCAGCTTTTCATCTGTTATCCTCTCTCCCAAGGCAGTGCAAGCATTGGCAATTTCAAGAATGTTCATGTGGAAGTCATGAATACACTCTTCCTCCTTCATCTTCAGATTTTCGAATTTTGTAGCCAAGAGTTGCAATCTGGACATCTTCACTTTGGAGGTTCCTTCATGAGTGATTTTCAGGATCTCCCATGCATCTTTGGCCACTGTGCAAGTGTTGATCAGTCTGAAGATGTTCTTGTCAACTCCATTGAATAGTGCATTCAAAGCTTTGGAGTTTCCAAGTGCCAATTCGTCCTCTTCTTTAGTCCAGTCTTCTTCTGGCTTCAATTCATCAGTGGGCTTTCCTTCTGTGTCCAGCATCTTGGGATGTTCCCAGCCTTTGATGACAGCTTTCCAGGTTCTGCTATCCAGTGATTTGAGGAAGGCCACCATTCTTGCTTTCCAGTATTCATAGTTGCTTCCATCAAGAATTGGTGGTCTGTTCACTGGTCCTCCTTCTTTCTCCATGTTCATCAGAATTTATCTCCCCAGATCTCACTCTGTGATTTCGAGTGTTGGCTCTGATACCAATTGAAATTCTGATACCAGGGGACAGATGTCGTACAGGATGTCACGACATCACGCTTCAGAACATGCAGTTTATGTGTGTCCGTATGAACAGATTAAACAAGCAATAACACAAGAGAATTGTTTACCCAGTTCGGTGCAACCTCACCTACATCTGGGGGCTACCAAGCCAGGGAGGAAATCCACTCTCAATAGTGTTAGTTCAAGGTCTAACAACCCCTGTTTACAACCTTCTCACCTAACCACTACCCGTGCGATCTCTACCTAAGACCCAATCTTAGACATGAGAACCTCTGCTCACTCCCTCTCACTCACACTCCCGTGTTTACAATTTATTCAAAGACACACCAGAGATCAACTCTGAACAAATGGGATCAACCCTACACAATAGAGATCAACTCTACACACTCAGGTCCAACACTTGATGTTAGTATACCATCAAGGTGGCTCACAAAAACACTCAAGTCCTAAAACTCACAAAATAACTCTTCAATCCCGGACTTGGTCCAGAACTCGTGCAGCCTCCATGATTATATAGCCGTGTACGATTCTGGGCTGCAAGTTCTTGATGCTGGAGGAGATCAATCTTCTTCCTGAAAATCTGCAGTTAAAGAACTAAAAGATAACTTTTGATCTTTTAGTTTGAATCTTTAATCTTTAATCTTTAATCCCTGAACGAACTCTTCTACTTTGAAATTCGAACCATAATGATCTTTTAATTCGTTCCTAAAGATAGATCTTCTTATCTCTTGCTAACTGCACAATAATCTGTTAAAGATATAACAGATTTATATGTCCAGTATTTTCGGGCCAGATGTCAGGACATCGTATCCGACATCTTGGATCCTGCAGCTTCAATGCTTCACTTGACTTTTATCTTGCATTGTACAGCACTTCCAGTGTTTTCGAGCAGGATGTCAGGACATTGTATCCGACATCGTGGATCCTTCAACTTCAATTCTTCATTAGACATTTTATCTTGCCTTGTGCATTGTGCAGCCCGTTCTTATTCCTTGTCATAACGTTGGACATCATGTGCAGCAACTCCAGCTTTCCTTCATTGTCTAAGTGCTTATGTTTTAACAAAATCTTAGCCAATCTTTTAAAGCTCAGTAGAGCTAAACACTAACAATTACCAATTTACCATGACTTCCCATGCCAAGTTACCAATAATTATGAATTCCCTCTCTTTTTATACCCCTCCTATGATAAACAATAAATAAATTCTGCATCCAATGTACCTAATTCTCTTAAGTTTAAACCTAAAAATGCCAACTATAACATGAGCCAAGGTATCGCAACATTGAAACTGTAAATTAATGCAGAAAAATTATCTCCATATCTGACATCAAAAAAGGAAACTCACTCAAACAATAATATTAATCTACAGAGCCAAATGCTGAACTGAAGAAAAAAATCACAAAACAATTAGAATAACTTTGCGAAGAAGCAAAGGGAGCGAGAATTACTAGGTTTGAACTATAGTTACTCCTGAATCCTGCCAACACTAGCAACCTTGCCCCAAAATTCCTGAACAGAAATATGACAAACAGTATAAGTTGAACTATCAATTTGTAAACATGTAAGAACAATCACAATCGATGAGAAAATCAGAAAATAACAATCAGAAATTGCAACGAGATTTCTATTCTAATGTAATTTTATTCATTTTAAAAACAACTATAGTATTTTAATTTGCAACGAGATTTCTAATGTAATTCACACTCCCTTTCCTAATTACTGTTGAAACCTAAAACTAGAAAGTAGACAATTGAAGCAACCAATACCGAAAATCCAATACCAAATTCGCACAATTTACCTAAGCTGAAAACATCATTTCTTAAAGAAATGAGAGGAAGCTAAGCACCCAACACTCAATTACTATCCCCCTTCCCCTACTCTCCCATCAGCTGAGCTCATCCGAAAACCGAAAATCTCAAAATTACGACCAAAGCGCAAAAGATCGGAAACGCGGCACAATTCGAGCTCACAATCACCATTCAAATTGACCAAACCACACAAAACTAAGTGCACAAGCTTGCGAAATCGCGCCCAACGCGAAACGCCAGAGACACAAGCGTAGATTTGTTTTTTTTTTCTTCTTTTTTGCGTTTTTCTTTTATTTTCCGCAAAGAAAGGGTTCCTAGAGAGAGAAGGCTAGGGTTCTCAGAGATAGAAAGAAAGCCCGTGAACTCACAGTGACATTGAGAAGCCTCCATTGAAGCTCAAAATTGATCCTGCGACAGTGTTGAAGAAGCAAGCGTTAGGGTTTGAAGCGGTGGAAGCAGAAGAAAAATAGGGACATTCTCAGCTCACACAGATAAAGTGATCGAAATAGTGCGAAATTTTCAACGAACACAGGAACAATACTCAGGCTCGGCCCTTTCAAGCTTTTTTTGGAAAATAGGGTGTGTTAGCTATAGTGAGCCCAAGACGGGGAAGATAGCATGTGAAGAGTTGTTGAGGGTAAATGCCATCTCCAATTGAAATGAGACACGCGGACAAGTGACGGCACAATCGCTTTTTTATTTTTTTGAGAGGGAATAAATTGCTGGGCAGAAAAGCCCAATGACTTTCTTTTTAAGAAAAACTTGATAAAATAATTGCTTGTTTGAAAAAACAATTAACTAAATTATAAAATAACACTTCAAAAAATTATTAAAACGAAATAACTTAAAATCATAACTTATTTTATATATTACTGTAAATTAGAATCCACAGTTTTGGTCAAAGAAAAAGAATCCACAGTTTAGACTCCACTTTCCTCACTATTATACTCAATATTTTAATTCTTCTTATTTTTTATGTGCGTTTTATATATTACTTCTGTAAACGCCAAAAAAAAAATATTACTTGCGAAATTAGGTAAAAATTTATCTCGCATCTGAAATTATTTTTCTTAATTTTAATCTCTAAATTAAATTTAAATAATATTTTTAAATGGACAATAATTAAAAATAATATTATATTACAATTTCAATTACTAAATATAAAAATAAATATGATTTTTATAATAAAAAATATTTATTCATTTTAAATTTTAATTTTAATGTAATTTTATATGTCAAATTATTTATTTAGTATAAAATTTAATTATAAAAATGAATTATTTATTTTTTGTTATGCACAAATTAAAATACTTTATCAATCAACTTCATTTTGACGAATGATATGCCTTTTAAAAAATATTAATTTTATATTTTTTATACTCTATTTGAATTTTAAAAAATTATTATATTTTTTATATTTCAGTAAATATATATGTATCTTTAACGTTTTTTTCTAAAATATGTATCTTTTTGACGGCATGTATTTAATATTATGCAAGAATCATATCTTAAATTAATTTTTAGAATTTTTTTATAAATAACAATGATTTTATATTTATTCTGAAATATGTCCATTGAAATAAATTATTTTATCGGTCATAGAGATCTGACTAAACAATTATTTTTTTTTGTCTTTTCTTGGTTGAATAGTTATTATATATTTTTATGTTTAATTTTTACGAATAAAAAAAATTAATCAATCCGACCCTACACTTACTTGGATAGTAGTCACACACTACATTTGGACATTTGCAGTAGATCGATCTTTGACAAAAAAAAGTTACGCAAGATTTTAATTTCTATAAAGAAACCATATAATTTTGTTGATTAAATAATAATAAAATTAAATTTACGAAATTCATTTTAAAAATTTAGTTTAATTTTTAAATGTTTACCTTTTGAATTTATAATTGTTTCTTAATTATTATATATTTTTAATTAAAATATAATTAATAACGCAATATATGATTTTTTTAAAATATATAAAAATTAAAAAAAAATTTATATTAACATCGGTTTTCCAAAAACCGATGTTAACTAATGATGTTAACATCGGTTTTCCAAAAAACCGATGTTAACGTGTATGCATTAACATCGGTTTTTTGGAAAACCGATGTTAACATATTACACGTTAACATCGGTTTTTGAAAAACCGATGTTAACGTGTATGCATTAACATCGGTTTTTTGGAAAACCGATGTTAACATATTATACGTTAACATCGGTTTTCCAAAAAACCGATGTTAACATCATTAGTTAACATCGATTTTTTGGAAAACCGATGTTAAGAATAATACTTTATTTACAAATATGCCACCGCGTTTAACTTAACATCGGTTTTGTAAAAAACCGATGTTAATAAGCCGATGTTAAAACTACTTTTTGTAATAGTGACATCTTACCATGCAACATAATATACCCTCTCAAGGTAGAGAGTAGCACATTCCTTCTTTACAACAGGGTGTAACTAGGTCAACCTCTACTCCTTCAGAGCCAGTTGCACAATCTGGTGCCTTTGTAATGATCCCTACACCACTGGGTATTAATTCTACTCGTATGGAGTCACAAGGTCAACCACCACACCATTATGATGATGTGCCACATGATATAGACCATGAAAATGATCTTGATGATGATGATGATGATGTAGAGAATGAGGAGGCTCAACTACCCCATGCTCTAATTGACCTTGACTTAGTGTGTTTGGTATGTTTTACATTGGTGTAAATACTTCTTTAATTTCTATTCTAGCTTATGAATATAAACCCATAAAATTGGTGCATATTGTGTGCACATTGGTGCATTTTGTATGTTAAATTAGTGCAGTAAGTGGGTGTTTGTGTGCTGGTGCATTTTAGTAGAGTAGTAAGTGTGTCTTTATGATTTTTACATGACATACTTATATATCTATGTATTTTAAAGTCACAAAGGCTTGGCTGACCTCCTCACATTGATGATGAGGTGTTCAAGGAGACACATATTAGGAAAAAGGACAACACCTGGGTGGATAAGAGATTAGAGCAAACCTATGTAAGTTAACATGTTATATAAATTATTTAATTTTTTAGTAAAAAAAAGTAATCGTGATGTACTGATTTTTTATTTATTTAATTAGGGAGACTTTCAGAAGAAATTGCAGGAAGACTCTAGCGATGGGACAAAGGCCATTAACGCTACATCAAGAGTTAAATTGCGGGCTGATATTGCTAGAGACAAGTCTCAGGGATGTCTTTATGGAGCTGGAGACATGTTCTCCCATTATTGTCCTAGTGTGGAATCACTTACATAAGTGAAGTGAGCATCTTGTAGGTCATCTCAAACCATTGCTCCAGAGTGGGTGGCTAGACAAATCTCACAAGCAAATGAAAGATTTGAACAACAAATGAAAGAGCAACAAGAACAACATCAAAAGATACAAGAAGAGATGCTTAACACCATTAGGGAAATTAAAGCATCTGTGAGTGAGCTTAGCCAGCATCTTCAATCTTGTTGTCGTCGCCATCCAGACTGTGAAGAATATTCTCATCATGATGACCAATACAATCCCACCTAATAATTAGAGACATGACACTTAAATATATGATTTTTTGTATTATAACTTAGTACCATACTTCTGAGACTTTTTGATACTTTATACTACCATAGTTTTATTGTTAATTGTTATGGTTATATATATGGAAATGAAATATTGTTATGCATTAATTTTATGTTTGAATAGGTAATGTTTTTATATTATGTTCAAATAAGTATTGTTTTTACAGGTTTTTGATAATTTCGTAAAACAAATTTAAATTTTTAAAAAATATAATTACCAAAGGTTAAACCTTATGTATTATAGTGAGTTTTTATTGTGCAGAAAACACACTCTATCACAGAGAGTTAAGCCGTCTGTATTACAATAGATTTGGTCAACGGTAAAAAGTCCACTGTAATACATTGGGTTAAACCTACTATAATTCATTATACATCTTAGCTCATGTCCATTGTTACTTATCACTTATTGGCGGCTAAGCCCTCTATATTATCGACAATCAATTATTGGTGATTAAACCCACAATATTACCTTCTACTTACAGTAGGCTAAGCCTATTGTATTACAAACGGTTTCTTTGTGGCCGCCGATAAAATTTACCGATGGAGGTTTTACAGACAAACTTGTAGTCCACTGTAAACTGTCTATTTATAGTGAGATTATGCTACTGCAATGGGATTTTACTTTTAGCCAACTGTAATAGTGAACATTCTTGTAGTGATATTCTTTGAAAACTATAATTCTTGGGAATCATTTTTAACTTACATCCTCACAAAAACATTCTCGGATGGGATGACAATCATACTTTTGCAAGTTTAATTTTTGTTTTATTATAGTAAAAACATCATGTTACTTATTAAATTATTTAATGTGCTAAATAATTAAAGTTGTTGGTAAAATACAATATAAATTTTTTATTCATAAAAAACCTATTTAAAGATTATCAATGATGAACCAAATAAATTTTCTTCATTCCCAAAAATTATGGTTCCGAAGCATAAAAAATGTATTACCTATCAAATGTTCCCCCTAAGCTCCTCTAGGGGGAGTCGGTGTAATGTTTTTTATGTTTAAGAGGAAGAATCAGTGTATAACAAAAGCCTAAAGTTTAAATGATTTTCTATATGATTAAAAAGTGGAGGAATATTAAGTGTAATAATAACAAATCTCAATAGAGATTCGTGTAATTTATTCTTTATTAAATATAAATTATACATACATAATAGGAGAGTTTAAAAAGTAAATTGGTAAAATTTCTCAGTATTTTTTTTGCTGAATAAAAAAAATTAAGGTTAACTGAAAACTAACACTATTTTAAGTAATAATAACAAATAAATATAAAATCATTTGCATTAAACAATTAATACGTAACTTAAGTTCATACACCAATAGGAATATACACCATAAATAACACTTTCAAGGCACTCAACAAGAAATTCACAAAGACGCATGTCCCAACTTATATAATTCATGTCAATCTTTATTTATTTCGCTTTCTTGTCTGAGTGTTCCTTTTCCATTTTTTCAAAGAGGCTTCCATCATAAACAGCTCGAATAGTCTCTTTGTGCAGTAAACCATCCTTGTCTTTGCCAAGAACATATAGGATCTTCCACTCCGTGTAGCTAGCAAGCCTACATCAAATAATAACAACTTGAGTGATTCATTTATATATTCACTTGTAAATTACTAATATATGAAAAAAATTCACTCAGTAATATTACTAATATATGAAAGAATTATTATTACCATCCAGCGTAATCCTTAGGAACTCTATTTGCCACAAGCATCCCCATCAATTCATCAGATGTTAAAGAATTTGGGTGTGTTCGAGCATGCTTGCTGAAAATTTCTTCAAATTTTGAAAGAACAAACCTAAAAGACTCAGCCTCGATCGAGTTAGTAAACAAATTATATTGACATTATGTTTTGAAATTATATATGCATTTCACAAATTATGAAGTCGGATTTTAATTTGCAATTGAAAGAAGTTGATCCCGAGCAAAGAAAATTAAGGCATGTTAATTTTCTTCAAGAAAATATTTTCTACATTTTTTCTTTTAATTACAAAAATGATATTTTTATTTAATTTTTAAATATTTATATAGAAAATTGTGAAAACAATATTTTTTTACTATTTTCAAAATAAAAGGTTAAAAATAAAAAAAACAATAACAAATTGAGAGTAAGGAATGACTTTTATAATTAAAAGTATCAGGTCAAATCAAACAAACCTTATCCAAATTAATGATGTAAACTTAAGATAATGGATTAATTAGCAATAGCTTTTATTTATTTTTGGAAAAAGTTAGAACAATTACATTCAGATTATGACATGCATTAAAAATATATACCTTCCTTCACTATCGTAGACACCAGAGTCACTTCCATGCTTGCTTCTATGGATGTTTTGAACTTCAATTGGTAGCAGTATTGAAGGAAACTTTCCCTAAACCATATAAAAATCCAGATCGAGACCAGTTAATATCTTGACAGTACATAGTAGCAGAAATGAATTTCCTCGGGTAAAGAAGTTCATCGAATATTTTGAGCATAAAAAGAACAAAATTTTTCCATATTTTAAAAAATGGTGTTAGCCCAAATTTTACAAGATATAAAATTTGTTTATTCTTTCATTTCTTTTTCCTAAACAATAATGGTAAATATATATTCGCTTTTCTTTAATTTTATTCATTATTTTATCAGATACTGTATTACGTCGAACATTTTCTTCTTCTTTTTTATTTTATTTCATTTTATCTTATTCTTATTTTTCATTTTCTTTTTCTTTTTTATCAGATAATATTTATTACATCCATAATTTTTTTCTCTTTTCTTTTTTACTAAATCCTTTCTTTTCACCTCATATGTTCCGTTTTGGAATAAATGTTGGTTGGGGCTCTTTCCTATAAGCACCGACCAACTTAATTATGTATTTGATTACAATAAAGTGGTTTTAAAGTAAGAATAAAGGTATTTCTTACTCATCGTTTCAATTTTAAATAGGATGTTTCAAAAAAAAAAATTCTAGTCCTCTATAGATTCAAAATTCTCATTTATTTTAGTTTTAAATGTTAATTAACAAGGTAATAACAACATTGAGAACTCATTAAGTTGTCATGTAATCAAGAAATTCTATAACAGAACATTTATCTTGTGTTTTTAAATTATTAGTATGATGCCTTCAACTGTATTTGAGCATATGATGATTTTAAAAATATAACTCAAAAAAAAATTAAACACAATTGTCTTATCAAACTCGTTAATGACAAGACAAATTAATAAATCATCAACATTATTATTATGTCTTTTCTTTTTGTCTTCGAAATGCACCATTGATATTTTTTAAAAAACAACATATTTATTAATAAAATTTATTTTTTAAAAATATGTATTTTTAAATGATTTTGTTATTTTTAATTTATACTAATATTTAGTAAAATATTTATTATTTTAAAAGAAAGAACACGACACTTGCTTTTTAAATTTTTAAGTGATACGAGAGTGGAACCCTTGTGGGCTACCATATGAAGGCCCTTTCATACGAAGCAAAAGACTAAAAAGTCATCAGTTTCTTTGCACAAACTCAAAGTCAAACGTCGATGGAAAAGAATCGCATAAGCATGAAGACAATTTGTAATTAATTAATTGCATCTTTACAGAAGAAAAAGTTGTATTCTACTGTAAAGCAAATCAATCTCTCGAAGTATCTGGAAAAACTTTTGTCCGGCTTGTAGATATATATAAATATAAAGAGTGTTTAAGGTATACAATTATAATATAAAAGCTTTTATATTATTAAATAATTAAAAATTATTTTTGATATAATTTTTCAAATATTTATTATAAAATTATGAAACCCTTTTATATATATTAGTTATGCTCAGATTATTATTTTTAAAATAAAATTATTTTTTCTCATAAAAAAATATAAATATGAACACATAATTGACATTTTTTTGGCAAGGACACATAATTAACATATATACATATATAAGTGAAATTATTTTATAGTACTTATATATAATTAAGATCGTAGTTTATTTATGAGTTCAAAACTTTTGTTTATAAAGTTTATGAAAATTTTCATAAGGATAAATTTTGTAAAATCTATAATATTCATGATTCAGTTATGTATTCAAATTATTATTTTGACATATAAGTTAAACAATTGTAAAGAAACGAGTTATAAACTTTAGAGTCTTTTCTGTGCAATAAACCTGTTGAGATGGTAAAATATCTAGTTTTTTTTTTTATTTTCTTCTCAAGATAGTATCTTCAAGGTGCGTTTGACAAGCACTACACTATAAGAAATAGAAAAGATTACAGGGAAAATTCTTGAGTTATAGGACACTTTTTTATTATTTACATTATTTGATAAATAATGAACAACACAAATAAAATAATATTATGAAATTTATTAAACTATCCTTTTTAATATCAATTATCTTAATATAAGTTACATTATTATTATATATTATGTGAATTTAAAATACAGAATATATAAGTTAGTATATAATGTGAATTAAAAAATACATGATAAAGTTATTTGTAATTAATAAATAATGTTCACATAAAAAAAAAAACTAGTAGATAATATAAATCTGAAATACATGACATAAATATAAGATTGTTGTAATTAATAAATAATGAAAATTCAAATGCACTAGATCAAATTTAAATATGTTTCTACCGAGAAAACAATAGCAGGAATAAGAAAATTTGGAGTATATGTGTCTTTTGAATTTTTTTTTTACATAAAACAAAAAGTTATTTTATGATTTTAGTTGAGTTTGTTTTTGTGTTATTGTCATATGTTTAATTTGTGTACACAATCCTTTTTTTAAAAGAAACGTGAAAAAAATACTTATTTTGTGTACTATAATTTTTAGCAAATAAGGACCCTTATATATTGAGTTTTTAGTTTATTTTATCTTAATTTTTTTTCAACTTGCTAATAAGATTTTAAAAAAATATTGATTTTAATTTATTTTCTTAATATATTAAAAAAATTATTCTTTAAAAAGAATATAATTATTACTTATTCTAATACATATGGTAGAAAAATATTTTCTTAAAAGATGTTGTTGCTTCAGTAAAAACAAAATGTTTCCTTTACACAAAAAAAAGAAGAAGAAAAAGTTGTTGCTAACCAGCATTTCGCTATAAACATTTCAGTATACGCCATATGGTACCAGATGCCATTTCGACTTCGTGGATACCATATGTTGACCCTTTTCTTTCTTTTACTTTAATGCTCTTTAGTGTAGTTTTCTTCTCATAACAGACAGTCATGAAAGTTGCGTAATCTTTAAGTATTCCTTCTACCATTCTGTAAAAAAAAAGTATTCCTTCTACCATTCTGTAAAAAAAAGTATTCCTTCTACCAAAAAAACTTTAAGCATTCCTTTCATTTGATTCAAAATATTTATTATTTAATTTCTATTAAAAATTAGGGAAGAAAATAAATTATTTTATTTTAAAGCCTGGGTATAGTATTAATTTTAAAAAGTTATAATGATTCATATCAATAATATTAAAAAATTCTAACAAATTCTATATTTCAAGTATATTCTGTAATTAATTTGAAAACTTTCTGATTAAACGATAAAAAAATCTGTTTTAGATTTTAGTTCTGAAGACAAAAATATCTTATGTTAAATTTAAAATAACTATATAACCCAAAGGATAACTATTAGATGAAAAGAAATTAAATTATGAGATGACATCTTTTATTTTATTCTAAATCATTTTACTAATATACTTTAATTAACGAGTTTAAATGTTTAATTTTAATAATTATCAGTAAAATAATTATATTTTCAATTCATTAGAAATTACTTTAAATGATGAAACATAAGTTTTTAGGATTGGATCCATATATAATCCAAAGTTTTTGATCGTATGAGGAAAGAAACTACGGAGAGATATAGAAAGTTGTTTTTAATTGGACCTAAATCTTTTGTTTTTTTTTTAATTATATAGTATAGATTGAAGTAAAATAGTGTGAGACTCATAAAATTTTATAATTTTTAATAAATTTTAACTAATAAAATTTCGTTTGCGTTCAAAATAATATGTTGTAAGAGTTATTGTTGATTGTAACATACTAAAACTTCTCTTTAATAAAAAGAAAGCTTCTTACTGAGAAGAAAATAAAAGCTACTAAAAGAGGAAAGTAACGTGTATGGTGTGGGATGAAAGAGTCAAAGTACCGGGCGGGTTTTCTGACTGAGACCTCCATTGATGAAAATAGCAGCAACGGACGATAATAAGTACCCACAACCTATTGCTCGAAATCCTGCAATCAATCATGTTCATTTTTGTTCAGCTATTTCTCTTATAAGCGATAAAAACTCGCATATTTTATGTGATGACGTAGTTTAGTTGGTTGAGAAGAATATCTGAGTGTTATAAATTATTTAATACTTACGGAAAAAAAACTGCCATATTTTTACATGCAAATCTGAATCTAATTATAAAAAGAGCTTCTGCCTTAAAGGGAGAAAAAAAAACAGAGATTTTGGAAACTAGTGGAAGCGGATCAAATATAGTGTTTGGAGATGTGTTTTGGATTCATTTGTTTTTATATTTTCACATGAAAACGCAGAAGCTGCTATTATTTCCTTTTATATTTTCACATTTTCAGTTCATATGTGGATATATCAATTATTCCAAGACGAGATCGAAACATGTATGAATTATGTTTCATTGATTTAATTTCCGTTTAAAGAAAAGATACACTACATGTATGTTAACTTAATGAGCATGTAAAAAATAAACACAGAAAATTAATTAAACCTTGGAAAGTCTCCCACGGGTATATGATGCCATCGTGGTTCCTGTCGAAGAACGCAACGTGCTTTTGCAGAACGTTTTGATCGTGTGGTATTGGTTTCTCATCAACTGCACATTAAGTTCACGAAAAAATATTAAAAGTGGGTACAAAAAAAATGTATAGTAACTAAATTACGATCAATACAACAAAAGTGTATAAAATAAATAATAAATAAAAACACAAAAGGGTAAAAAAAATCGGTTACCCTCTTGGTTATTATTGCTCTGTTTTGTACTAGAAGACAAGGAAGCCATGGATGTTTGATAGGAAGAGAAAGAGGAAAATATGGACAAAGTATATTAAAGAGAAAGAATGGGGACAAAGAAGGGGCGAAGAACTTTTTGGTGAATGAATTAGAATTGTGATGATGACGATGATGGTGAACATATTCCGCGTGTGAAGCTTTTATATACAAGTTTGGTGAAGCATAGATTTGGTTAGGAGACAAAGCAAGATGAGATACCTTTACCTTCACAGTAATCAACTAATCGGATCCTAATTCGTTATATTCTTAATTAATGAGCAATACATATTTTATTTATAAAATGTGTATTGAAAATCGATCAGATGAAATTGAAAGGGATATCCAGTGAAGAAATATATATATATATATATATATATATATATATATATATATATATATATATATATATATAAGGATAAAAAAGATTAATTTGTCATAAAAGAAATATTTTTTAATTAATTGTTAATTGTGTAGGTTTGAGTGAAATGCACAAATAATTCAGGAGCAGATATTTTATTAACATACAGATTTTTTTTGTGTAGAGTATTTTTAACATAAGTTTCATTCGAAGTCCAAATTAAAAAACAAAACAAAAATAAAGAAAAAAGTAAAGTCTTAATCTCTTTCCGTTAGAAAATCTCTGCAAGGTTTCACATCACAACATAATTTTTTAAAATGTATTATAAAAATGTTTTAAAGTATTTTTAACATTTTCTAAAGAAAATATTTTTCACTGGTAATTGATTATTAGAAATTATTTTAAAAAAATTGTTCAGAAAATTTAAATTTGAAATTGAAATTTAAAAGTCTATAAAAAGTAGTCACGGTCCATCATAATTTTTTTTTTAAAAAAACATTAAGAAATATGTGTGACTTATCTACTAAAGTTTTAAGAGAGTTTTTCTCACAACCTCATTGTTTCTATTGAAAACAAACTACTTTTAGTTAAACTCTTGCAAATCAAGTAAGGACTCTTTCAAAATCGATCTTCAACTCGTATCATCTTCTCTGATAAATAGAAAATTTTATGTACTTATAACACACAATTTATTGTGATAAGAGACTGTATATCTCTTGAATTGTTAATTTTTGAACTGTACAACATTTTAATTTTTCAAGATGTGAACATTCATTTAAACTCTCTTAATAAATGTTGGATTAAACATATTTTTATTATTTATAAAGAGTTTAATATCTATATACTAATAATATAAAATATTTTATATTATCATTTAATCATAAATTATCATTTGAATTATTTTTAAATAATTATTTTAAAATTCAATAAATTTATCATATATGATAAATTGTGATAAATTGTGATGTGATAATTAAGTGTATAACCTTTTTCTCATTTTTAAACGTTGAAACGTTTGTTTTTAGTAGTTCCTCATTTTATTAAATGTGTCGGTTAATCATAGTTACTAGCTCGTCAACAAGTTAACGTTGATTTATGTTTTGGCAATCAAAAATCGCTATAAAATATGGATTATAGATTATAAGAGATGATGATTTTAAACCTCTACATAAATCACAATTTTCACCGTTTCTATCTTCCTTCATGGCAACCTCAAAGATAGAAACTGTGAGGATGTTAAAGTCTGGCATTCTGAATTTTTGTTGTCAATAAAATCGTCACATCTTGTAATTTATATTATGTATGTAACAACATTTTACTGCTTAAACTAAAATCACCGTGAACTCTAGTTGACGGAGTTAGTGATCGAGATCAATTTTGACACATTTTATAAAATAAGAGACTAAAAGTTAATGATTTAAAATAGAAGAAGTAAAAACAAAATTTTAAAATTTTCTAGGAAAAATATATATTTAATCCAAAAATATTTTTCTAAGACTATGTGGACTTCGGAATGGAACCCCTAACCACATATGATATGTATGTTAAGATACTGTAGTTAGTTTTTTTTTCTAACTAAGAAGTTTATTATTTTTTGAAATATTACTTAAAATAATATTTTTTTTAAAACATTAGTTTCTAATTTATATATATATATATATATTTCTTTTTATGTTTAATATATTTATCAAATTTCTTGATTAAATTTTTAAAATAAATAATTTTTTCTAATTTTTCATTTTTTAATTATCAGCTTTCAACTAGTTTTTGGTCATTTTTATAATTTTCGGTCATCTTTTTTACTTTAATTAATTTTTTCAAACATAACCATATTTAAAGGCCATTATTATGTGTCAAACATATCAAAAAATACTTTTCTAGGAAATAATACATCCAGTCCAAAAATAAAAGTTAAAAATATAGACTTTTTCATTCTTAATATTAATTAATTTATTATTATTAACTCTAAAAATTAATAAAAAAAAAGGGGATACGTAATTTAAAATTTAGGCATGCGTGATTGAAAAGTGGGGTGACGCGTGATGTGCTAAAACATATTAATCAGAATTAATAAATATTATCACACGCATAATTTATTATCTAAATTATAATTATTTTCATTTTTAGTTAAAATATATTATTTATATAATATCATTATTATTAAACAAAGTGAAATCATGTGTAATATGATAAAATAAAATACAATAGGATGTATTTTTATTATATATTAAGAATTATATCATAAATTTGAGTACTTACGTTCAAACAATACAATTTTAAAAGGTTTTCTTCTTCGTTGAGTCATATGTTTTCTCATACATTAAGGACATGTTGGGTTCCTTTTTCATTTTTTTTAAATATTTGTTTTGTAAAATAAATTACACTACTAAACAAATAATTTCTCATCTGAAAGTTATTAAATTGTGAAAATTACTTAAAAAAGAGGTTTAAAAAAAAAAAAACTCACTTGAAAGATGTTTTCTCAACTTGTCCAGCCTCTCGCTCAACACTTTGTTCATGGACTTGCACCACTCCTTACGGTTGTTTGAGTAACCTTATTTGGATATATTTGGAAAACTAAAAACAGATTATAAAAATAAAATAACTCCTAATTTCTGAAAATTTCCTCATTCAAAATAGCTATTCTAATTACATTTACAAAAACCTTACCTGAGTGAATTTGTATTTGTATGGGGTTAATTATTTCAACATAACTAGTGGTGTGGCATTCTAGTTTTGTGCATGTATTTTTTTTATGAATTATTAGTGTACGCTTTATATAACTCATAATAGCTATTGTTCTTTGCATTAATTATGATTAGCCATAGTATCATATACATGATTGTAAATTTAATTAAATTAATGATAAGTGTTGTACATAATTATATTTTGTAATTAAGTCATATAAAAATTGTCGGATATTTTCTCTTTTATTATTTCTTTTTGTGTTAATCGTTAGAATTTTGGTGCCATCTGAGTTTTTATCCAGTAAGTGTTTAAACTGGTAAATTTATACTGTTTTGGTGATATGTTTTTTTTGTAGAAACATAGAATAAGGCTTGGAAAAGAAGTTAAAGGTCTGAAGACTCTCGCTCAATACGCCATACGCACTCAACGCCACCCAGTCGCTCAGTGGGTAATACTCACTTAGCACAAAGAAGTAAAATGGAGAAGTCTGATATCATGTGAAGGCGCACCTAGTGTGAGCCATGCGCTTAGTGCGTGACCACTTACTCATCGCTTAGTGTGCTGCTTAGTGCGAGGTCGGGAAAAATTGAATAAAGTTGTGTTTTAAGTTAGGAAAAAGAGGGGGAAATGATTATTATTCAACTTCCCACATAGAGCAAAGGCTAGGGTTCGTACAAGAAGAGGGAAAATCAATCATCAAGAGTCATTCCTTCCGTTCATCTCCATTCTTCTCCACTCCTCTTAACCCTTTTGTAATTGTAAGCTTCTCATGACAATAAGAGGCTAAACCACCCATTGTTGGAAGTTTAACAACCAAACACTCTTGATGTAATGACTCTTACTATCTATTTAATGTTATTTTAGTTTTATTGTTTCTTTTCTGTGCTTATTCTCATGCTTGTGACTTGATCAACCATATTCATGCTATGTTTTAGGGTTTAGGCATTGGAAAATGTTTATCTCTTAAGAATTAGGAAAAACATCTAAATAATTCATCTATAGGGATAAAATGATGTTATTTAGCCCGTTGTATACATCTCCGTTAATAATTCACTTTAACTAGTTTATCTTTAAAGGGATTGGGAGAAGAATTAGGTAAATTAGGTTCTTTCATGTGAGAAATCATGGCTAAAATATATGAGTAGATGTATGTGATAATTGGAATAATATTAAATAGAAAAAAATCATTAAAATTGCATCAAGAGTAGTTTTGGTACGTTAAGCCCCAGCATATCCGTATTCTGCATCAACCGTCGCTTCACCACTCTAAGTGTTTGTTTTTCTCGCCTTGCTCATGCTAGATAATTTAGTTTAATTTTATGTCAATTTACTTTTAATGTTCCATATCACAAATATTTGAATCAATTCATTAATAGCTTGAAAATTGGATAGACACAATTCTGAGTACAAACAAAGTCCGTGTAAACTCAACACTCGAACTTTCGTTTTACTTTACCACTTGGACGAATTGATACACTTGTCAATGAGTTAACAATTAACGATCATGTTGGCTACTGCTTATTCGTGTAAGATAATATTGTGATTATTTCAATGCTAAAATAAATTAAGTAAATCAAAAGTTATTTTAATGTGCCTATAATATTGCAATCGATTGAATATAATTAATTTTATTTGTTTACAATTCGATAAAATCATTATGCAATAATCAAAAGCTATTTTAATGTGCCTATAAAATCAAAAGCTTATTTTTTTTATTTTTCATATTTTTTATTTGCATTGAAAAGTTATTTTATTGGTTTAATTACTAATTTGGTTCTTATAGTTTCATGATTTGTACCATTTAGTTCCTATAGTTTGAAAGTGGTCTTTTTAGTCCATATAATTTGTATTTTAATTGCCTGTTAGTCATTGCTACAACACACACACACACACATGATTAACTACAAATTTGTTATAAATTATTAACTATTTTTTATTGCAAATTATTTTGCGATAAATTAGTTATAGCTTTACCTTCTTCTCCAATGTTGTTTCTTCATTTTTCTACATGTATCTCCTCACATGTCTTGTGCTAAATGTTGTTAACATGATTCTTTAGAGTTTCCACCGATTAAACTTGCTATAGAAGCTAGATTTGATTTTCTATGGTTCATATTTCTTGTTCTTGTTCTTGAACCATGAATTGTGTTGAGTTTAGGTTCCTTTGAGTTTTGTCTTGTTATTTTTTTTTGTGGCTGAAACCTAAACCATAAAATTCTTAAAAAAACATTAAAGTAGAAGAAAACCTCAAAAATCTAGAGTGACTTGTTCACCTATTGTAGTTTTGTCATAGAAGTCATGTTTAGTCATGAAACTTGTTACATAAGATTTCTTATGTTGTGCTGAATTTTATTTTTCTTGTTTCTTTGTCTACCTCATTTGTTCATGAGTGTATGAAATTATTTTAGCCTATTATTTTATTTGAGTCAAATCTTGCATGTTAATTAGTCCTTAACATGTTCATGCAAAATTCTTAGTGAGTCTTTGATTGTGAACCTTTTCTTGAACTTTTAGGTTTCCTTATGATTGTGTCTATTGTGAATATGAGTTTTGGTGAATGAATTGCTGGCTCAAATTTTGATCCTAAGTGAATATTGAACTCCTAAAACTGTGGTAAACAAGCCTAGTGAGTTCAACATACATAGGAAGGTTGAAAGTAAGCCCAAGGCAATCAATATTCCATGCTAAAAAAAAAATTGAAGTCTAAAATCGCTAGTGCTGGCAGCTTGGACATACGAACTTGTAAAACTTACTGAGAATTGGTCACTGCGAATTTTGAGCTGAATTTTTTACTGAATTTTCTAGACATCTGAAAAAAAGTTATAATAAAAGAACCAAGTGATTTGGATAAAATGAAAAAATAATAAAAATCACACAAGATGGCAGAAAAATCAGTATCCAGAAAAAAAAGAAAAGGTGAAAGGGAAGTGTGCTTGTTGTTTTGGCTCAAAATTTATTCTATAATTGGTGCCTATTTTATACCTATTTTAGTTTCAAAATTTCAATTGAAAATTAGTGTGTAAACAAGTGCCAAAGCTAGAGGTTTGTTGAGTCTTTTTTTTAGTTTTTTTACTCTACTCTAGAGCCATTTTAAGTTTCTCTTTGAGTCCAAGCTTGCTTTTATGTCCTTTTCATTGCTTTAATTGTTGAATAATCCTTGAAAAATTGTCTTGTTAAAACTCCATTGGTTTAGCTTTCATTTCATTTTTTTTGTCTTTGGTTATTGCTTGTCTCTTTGTTTCCTTGTTTGTGAGTTGCCATATAGGGAATTAGAAAGGAGGATTGGTGGCATCCCTTGAAGAATTAGAGTCAAGAAGCAAGGGGCCAACCACCTTAAGAGCTATTCGACTAAGAAGAACTCCAAATTGAGTGAATCACCAGAGAGAACAACCACCAAAATTGAGAACCTTTTTGTAATTTTGCAATTGACAATTTACTTACTTTCATTGCTTTCAAATTTTGTAACAAAAAGGCCTTTCATTGGATGTAAGTTAGGAGCCTCCAATAGGTCACCCTACTTCCATTTGTGTGTAGTAATTTTAGGTAATTTTCCCTTAGGATTATGAGTGTTTTATTGGAACCTTAAATGTTGTCATCCATACACTATTAGGATTCGGCTAGTTTACATTTCTTGCTTACTTTCATAGCTTATTTCCTTTACCTTTCATTGTCAAACCGCCTAGATAACTTGCCTTTTATCAATTAGTTTTTACCTTATCTTTCACACCTCTTTTAGTGTTTATTTTGGCTAGTTTCAACCATAGTTTCTTTTACCTTTTTCTTTCAAACCCCCCAACAAGAAAGAACCACAACTTAGAAACCAACATGAGACTTCATTCTTCATCTAGTGTTAATGGTGAGGGTTCTACTCCTAAGGACCCCTTGTATAAGATATTAGATGAGTTGAGATCCCTTAAGTTGTGGAAAGAAAACCAAGAGAGAAAAGAAAAAGGAAAAAAAAGAGTGGAAGAAATAAGTCAAGATGAAAAAGAGAAAATAAGGGAAGAAGAAAGAAGGAAAATACTAAAAGAGTTAAGAAAAGAAAAACATGCCTCCTATAATAGTCACAACTCTTGCAAGAGCCTAAGTGAAGAACTTCGTGATTACTATGAAGGAAGGCATAGGTCACATCTTAGACCTCACTCCCATAGGCGAGAAAAGGAAAGAAAGCCTCAAGAGGCTAACATTAACCTCCCATACTTCCATGGGAAGGACAATGTAGAGGCTAACTTAGATTGGGAAACAAGGGTAGAACAACAACTTAAACGAAAGTCTACTTCAAAATCTTATGGCTCTCACTCTTATCCAAAGAAAGACCAAGGTCAAGGCATCTTAGGGGTGACACCTTCTAAGCCCAAAGATAATAAGGGGAAGACAATAGAAAACCAACCCCTTAAGGCTAGTATGCAAGAGAATACTAGCTCTATAAAGTGCTTTAAATGTCTTGGAAGAGGACACATTTCTTCTCAATGCCCCACTAAGAAAACCATGATTATGAGGGGCCAAGACATTTATAGTAGCCAAGATGAGGCTACTTCTTCACCTTTCCTCTAGTGAAAGTGAAGAATCAAAAGGGGAAGAATCTGTAGAAGCAAGGCTTCATGATGAATCAACAATGATTCAAAGGTGTTTTGATGATAACAATGATGACAACAAAAGATGATGACAAAGGTGATGAACAAAAAGCTCAAAAGATCAAAGAACAACTCAAGTGAATCAAAGAACATCTCAAGTGAATCAAGAACAAGTCAAGAGTTCAAGAATCAAGAAGAATTCAAGACTCAAGAAGAAAGCCTACAATCAAGAATCAAGATTCAAGATTCAAGATTCAAGATCTCAAGAATCAAGACTCAAGATTCAAGAATAAAGAAATGAATCAATCAAGATAAGTATTAAAAAGTTTTTCAAAACTTTGAATAGCACATGAGTTTTTGACAAAACCTTTACCAAAGAGTTTTTACTCTCTGGTAATCGATTACCATATTGTTGTAATCGATTACCAATAGCAAAATGAGTTTGAAAAAGTTTTCAAACTGAATTTACAACGTTCCAAATATTTTCAAAAGGCTGTAATCGATTACAATGTTTTGGTAATCGATTACCAGTGTCCTTGAACGTTGAAATTCAAATTTAAAAGTGAAGAGTCACATTGTTTCACTCAAAAGCTTTGTGTAATCGATTACACATATTTGGTAATCGATTACCAGTGTTTGTTTCTGAAAAATCTAAAGATGTAACTCTTCAAAAAGGTTTTGACTTTTTCAAATGGGTTTTAAGTTTTTCTAAAAGTTATAACTCTTCTGAATGGCCTTCTTGACCAGACATGAAGAGTCTATAAAAGCAAGGCTTTGTTTTGCATTTTCTAATCAATCTTTCTAACAACAATCTTGAATACTTTTGCTTTTCCAATCAATCCTTTACAAGCCTTGAAATCTCTTTGAAGTTTTTCTTCTTCTTCTTTGTACCAAAAGCTTTCTGAAGTTTTCTGGTTTTCTAAACCTTGAAAACTTGTGCTATTCATCTTTTCATTCTCTTCTCCCTTTGCCAAAAAGAATTCGCCAAGGACTAACCGCCTAAATTCTTTTTGTGTCTCTCTTCTCTCTTTTCCAAAAGAACAAGGGACTAACCGCCTGAATTCTTTTGTGTCTCCCTTCTCCCTTGTCAAAGAATTCAAAACGACACAGTCTGAGAATTCTTTTGATTCTTCCCATTCCCTAATACAAAAGCGTTCAAAGGTTTAACCGCCTGAGAATTCTTTTGTATCCCCATTCACAAAGTATCAAAGGTGTAACAGCCTAAGATCTTTGTCTTAACACATTGGAGGGTACATCCTTTGTGGTACAAGTAGAGGGTACATCTACTTGGGTTTGACTGAGAACAAGAGAGGGTACATCTCTTGTGGATCAATTCTAGTGGAGGGTACATACACTAGGTTCAAAGAGAACAAGGGAGGGTACATCCCTTGTGGATCTTTGCTTGTAAAAGGATTTTTACAAGGTTGAAAGAAATCCCAAGGACCGCAGGTTGCTTGGGGATTGAAGGTAGGCACGGGTTGTTGCCGAACCAGTATAAAAACTCTTGTGTGTTTGTTTCCTTCTTCCCTACTCTTTTACTTTCCGCTGTGTATTTAATTTCCGCTTTTACTTTCTGTTAAGTTTCATATTCTCTTAACAACAAAAGTAAAAGCCTTAAAAGAGTAATTTTTTAATTAGTAAAGGTTTAGGAATAATTAATTCAACTCCCCCTTCTTAATTATTCTGAGGCCACTCGATCCAACATAATCATGTGAAGAAATCTACCCCCAAGAAGAAGGACAACCTTTAATGGTTAAGGAGGAGTATAAGGAGGTAAGTGTCTCCTCTAAGAGGTTAGCTAAGAAGGAAAGCCATTTTGAAATAAAGACAAATATTAAAGAAACTTCCCCTCTTAGACAACCTCCACATCTTCTCCTTTTTAAAAAGACACTTGTTAGCACTGTCACACCTCTTGGGCTCGAGGTTATTCCTCAAGTAAAGAAGTTGTTGGATGAGGGTTTGGTTCATAAGAGCATAAATCCTTGTGCTTTGTTGGTGCCCAAAATAGGTATTATTAGGCACCAAATCCCTAAAATAAGTGATATGATGAATGTGTTGAGTGTTGCAACCCTCTTTTGTAAAATCAGTCATGCACCCAACATCTTCATGATTCATGTACATAGGGACTCGTTAGGTAGGTTTGTTCTTATTTTTGGTTTTAATACAAACTTAGGTGGTCATATGGAACACCTTAGGTTTCTCATATTTTTTCATAGTAATAATCAACATGAAAATATAGAAAAAGGTAAGCTTTATTGCATTACTTTCCTTAATTTTTTAAATAGTGATCAAGGGGTTCCCACGGACCCTAAGAGAATGAAGGTAATTCCTGATTAGCCCACTATAAGGGAAATCTGGGGCTGCCATGACTTAACAAATTTTTACGAAAGGTTTGTCCCATATTTTTCTATACTTGTATCACCACTCATTAAGTTGGTGAGGAACCATGTTCCCTCATGGGAAGATGTCCATGAAAGGGGTTTTCAGACCTTACCCTACTCTAACATACCCAACACCACTAATACATATGTTTTTATTCTTTTTATAGGTGTCGAGGGAAGGAACCCAAAGTATGAAGAACCTCAGGATTTGAGGTCAAATCCTTTCCAAGGTGGAGGGGATGATGCAATCCTACCCCGCAAGGGTATTGGATAGAAGACTCCAAGAGGATTGGGCTACAACTACTAAAGAAGGCCCTAAGGTTCTCATGAACCTTAGGGTAGATTTTTGAGCCCAAGGGTCAAGGTTAGATCCACTCTTCTTTGTAAATATTAGAATAGGTTTTTCCTTCTTTTGGGCCTTGTATTTTGGCCATTCTAGTAGTATAGGGTTTTAGCCTTGTATTTCAGGGCATTTTGAGTAGTCTTTGTAGTAGGGACTTTTTTTTTTCTATTTTCATGTATTTTGGCATGGGGGTGAGCTTACCTATTATAGGGGGTGTGTAGCTAAGCTCTATCTTTTCATCTTAAAGAGGTGAGCTTAGTTATTAGAGAGGTGTGTGTAGCTAAGCTCTAGCTTCTCTAGGAATCTTCTCAAGGAAGTTTGATGTGCCATCATTTTCTTCTATTTTCTAAACCCTTTTAGCACCATTTTAATTACTGATTGGTCTTAATTGTCAATTAATTAGGCAGTTTTATTATTTGGGCTCATTTAGCTAATTTGATGTTTTTAATCTAATTTCAGGAATTAATGAAACATTGGGGTTAATCCGGATTTTGGTTGTGGACTTGTAGAGGGCAAATAAAGCAGCGCTTACCTTAGTTAATTTCTAATTAAGAAATTTTGCAATTTTATTTTATGTGGTTCAGTGTTTATTTCGTTTTGGGCCAGAGTATTGTAATAGGGCCCAGTGACTTTGAGTGACTCTTTTTAAATAGCAGCCTTGGGATTTGTGCAGGGCTATTCTGTCATGTTATTCATTATTCAGAGCTTTGTTTAGGTTTTACGTTTTTCTGCTTGAATGCTACTGTTTGGGTCTTAAGGCAATTTTCCATTTTCTGCTTCTAATAACAATTTCGTTCTTGTTTCTTCTTCTACTTTCATTTATGTTTCTGCTTCATTTACGTTTCTGCTTTTAGTTTCATTTGTGTTTTATGTTTGAATCTATGGAAGGCTAGATTTTCTGGTGTTGTTTCCTTTTGAGGACGAAGTCCAACTCTCTTTGAGGTTTCGTTTATAATGTGGCATCCTGGCAGTTTCCCCTTCATCAGTTAACCCAAATTCGTGAACATTAATCAGTGCACGCTTCGTGTTCGATTAATTGCCTCTGAGCCTAACTTGCGTTCATGCTTAGGAACACTGATCGAGGCCGTACCCGAATCAAATAAACATTAGAATGCAGTAACTAGGAAGTGATCCTAGGTCATTTCCCAACGAGCAATGACTAACCAAATGTTCATAATATGCTTTGTTATAACAGTAACAATTGGGGGGTGTGTTGTTTTGTGAATTTAAGAACAAGCAGATTGGAAAATGAAATTAATAGTATTAAAAACGTGTTGTTTCCTCTGATTCAGAAGCCATTCTCTTATCCTAGGTTATGAGGATTTCACCCCTGGCAGTTAACTACTTAATCCAACCCTAATTTAATTTACTAAGCGAAAATCAATTTAGGGTTGTCAATATGTGATTAAGCAACATGTACACCAATTAACCCCTTGTTCATTAAGCACGAACGTAATTTAAGCACAGAGGCAATTAATCAAACACGAAGCGTGCACAAATTAACAGAATGCATGTGGGTTAATTGGTGAAGGGAAAATCGATAGGAGAGCAACATTAAAAACAGAACCTCAAAGAGAGTTACGCTTCATCCTCAGAGGGAAACAACACTAGAAATTTAGCCTTCCATAAGTTCAATAGAAGCATAAACGTAAATGAAACTAGAAGCAGAAACGTAAATGAAGCTAAAGGCAGAAAACAAAAAATGAAGCTAAAGGTAGAAAACGAAAATGAAACTAAAGGCAGAAGAAGGAACAGAAACGAAATTGCAATTAGAAGCAGAAAATAGAAAAATGCATTCACGTGAACAGTAACACAAAACTCAGAACGTAAAACCCTAAAACTCCTGAATAATAGAATAACAGAATAGCTTGCACGAATCCCAAGGCTATGCTATTTATAAGGGTCACTCAAAGTCACTGGGCCTGATTACAATATTTTGGCCTAAAACGAAATAAAAATACTAAATAAAAACTGAACGCAATAAAATGAAATTAGACGAAATCTAACAAAATTGTCTTCTCTCTTCAAGTCCTATCTGGCTCAACCCAATTGCTTATAATTATCCTGAAATTGAATTAAAAACACCAAATTAGTCAAGTGGGCCCAATTGATAAAACTGAATAATAAATTTGACAATTAGAGTTAATCAGTAATTAAATTTGTGGCAAAAAGGGTTAAGAAATAGGAGAAAATAATGACACATCAAAATCCCCCACACTTAGCTTTTTGCACTCCTGGGGAAAATTAAAAATAAAGCAAAGAACAAATCTAGAGACATTAAAGAGAGATAAACAAACACCAAAGCAATTACATATTTCTCACTGAGTCTCAGGGAATGAAAGGAATAGGTAATATCCAATGAGTTAAAGAATCAAGACAATCATGAAAATCATTCAAGCATCTCAAACATGGTTAGGTAGTCAATCAGCTCAAATATAAGTGATATAGCCTCACAAGATATTCACTCTATCTCTCCAGTGTCTAAGCTACTGTTTACTCTCAAAGCACCATTGAAAACAAACACCACATAGACCTGGAAAAATTCTAAAATTGACAAACAAACTTGACAAATGTAACACCCTGATATATATATATATATATATATATATATATATATTATTAGTAATTATGTTTGATGTTTGATTATTTGTTGCGTTATTTTCATCCACAATTATTTTTACGGAAGTTAATTTAGTTAATAGAGGGGTGGATAGATAAGGATCTAGCTTCTCAAAGAAGCCTCTTGAGAAAGCTTCTCAAAGAACCACGAGGAAGCTTCTAGAGGAAGCCTCTTAATGAAGCTTCTAGACTTTGGAACCGCCATTGCATGTCTTATGCTTCCTTTGAAAAACCTTAGAGAAAGAGACTTTGTAAACGTTATCCTTTCATGAAATGAATGTTATTTTCGTAACTTACACTGAACCCCGGTCACATTGGCGTGGTCGGAATTTCCAAATGATGTTCCTTTGTAAAACCCGAAATGCTCTCAGCTCTTTCATGTAGTGATGTGGGTGTTTGACCCAGAGCACTGTTACTAGCTTTGTTTTCTGAAATCCATACTAAGTCTCCTTCGTTTTGGCATAGTAGAGGCTTACGTGGAATCGACGAGCAAGGACAAAAAGGAATCTTCAATTGACGCGACGAGGAATCCGCGAGGTAGCTCACGATAGGTAAGGGGAGTTTATTATAAAATTTACCATTTTAACACCATAGTTAGGGTCAGGGAACCTAGCTATGAGGATATCTGCCTGTCCCTGTGCATGCTGATTTTTCTTCAAAGAAAATTACGTTTTAACTAATGGGATGCGATATATATATTGTGATGAATGATATTGTTTTGGCTGTTTGAAGGTTGTGCGTGTGGAAATGATATTGTTGTGTTTGTTTGAATTGTTGTTGATGTTGCTATTGAGGATTTTAATTGATATGTGATGATAATGATGATTATGATGATATTAATTTGAGATGACATTGTTAATAAAGACCATGTCAACATGAATTGTTATTATTGATGAATATGTGAATATGAAATGAGGTTGTTGTTGTTGTTGATAACGTCATCGAGATGAGATGATATTTACGTTGTGAATGACATGGAAATACAATTTGTTGATTGATGTTGGAAATGCATTGGCATGTGCATGTTGTGTATGTTCGTGGGGGGCACTGTGCACTGACCTTTCAGGGTCTTTGGCACTAGCTTTTGGCCACGTTCATACGTTGGATGTTGTGTATGATCGTGGGGGGCACTGTGCACTGACCTTCCAGGGTCTTTGGCACTAGCTTTTGGCCACGATCATACATCGTATGAAGTGTATGTCATGGGGGGGGGGGTAGAGTGCACTGACCTTGTCGGATGGCCCAGACGTGGGTAACTAGCGTGGTTAGAGAATCTAAGCATTCCTGAGGGGATGCTTAGGTGCTTTAATTGGTCCATGGTCTTTGGCACTTACTTTTGGCTGTGATCATAGCTCATACGACACAGGAAATAGAGTAACTGTGGCCAAGTGTACTTTGTACTAGGGGGCTGTCACCTGGTAGGGAACACCTTTGGGCTCCCAGGCTGATCACCTATGGGAGGGGGGCTGTTACGTGCATAACCGGGTGGTCTCGACAAACTCAGCACAGTTCCCTAAGTGAGAGTGTCGTGTGGACACGCTTAGGCTATTCCTGAGATTTGGTTGTTGTTGGTACGTACCACATTGCATCTGAGTGTTGAGTTAGGTGCATGCATCATTCTGTGCAGTCTTGATTGGGTCCATGGATGGATGATGAGTAATTGTTGGATGTGAATGATGAATATTTGTTGGATATGAGTGTTGAATAATGATTGTTGTGTATGCTTATCATGTTTGCCTATGTTCCTTGCTAATTGTGGTTATTTGGAATTGGTATTGGTTCTTTTATAATAAACTCACCCTTGCAATTTTGTATCGTGTGGTTGATACCTGTGATGATCATGAACCTTGTTCGTGGGAGCAGAATGACAGTGGCAGAGTGTAGGGAGTAAGATTCTGGTGAGGAGCCGCCGAGCCGACGTGATGACGTTGGCGTTATTTTGGGAGAGAGTTGTGTTTTGTAATCAACTCCTCCGTAGTTGGTTTTTAAGTTTTATTTTGTTGAGTTAAAGAAGTAAAACTGGAATTTTAATTATATATATATATATATATATATATATATATATATGAACATATTTAATTTTCGTTATGTGTATGACATGTACCGAATTATTATTTCTATGTAATTATGCATAATCACTTAAGTAATGGCGTGTTGTTGGATGAATTTATGTTGTCACAAAATCACTTCTATTTTCATAATAAAAAATTAAGGGAGTTCTTTTTATAAAAATTGAAATTATCGAATATTAGAGTGTGGATACCGTAGCGACGAGGCGGGTCGTTACATTTAGTGGTATCAGAGCAGGTCGAACCTTTCGGCCAGTGAGTTGTGAGTCTGCTATGTTTTTCTGTGCATTCTCTGGTTGGTTTGCTGAATGCTTGGTGTTGGTTGTTTGCTGATGTTTGATGTTTGTTGTTTTCTATTAGAACTTACTCACTAGTTGTGTTTTAATGAGCTATAGAGATTTGATTTTTGTAGTCATATTGAATTTGTTTTTCTGATGTCTGCTATACCATGAATTTCAATGCCGGGTCACGAATTATCAGACTGGCCACCTGTATAATTTGTGAAGGGCAATGGAATGTTATGGCAAGCGATCAGAAAATGCAAATGATGGAAAGTGGGTGTTAATGTCTTGAGTTGTCAACTCTCAAGAGTAACTGAGTAGGAATTTGTGAAGGTTGTGATTGTTGTGTGGTTCTTTGTTTGTGTGTAGGAAAACTTAAGCTTTCTGTGTTTTCCTTAAATAAAGATCTAGTGGTAGAGACCCCTACTAGTGGTTCTATGTTAACTTCTTATGTGTGTTTGAATTGTTCTGTGGAGATTTCTGGTAGAACATTCTTAATTGATTTGATTTGTTTGCCTTTGAGTCAGATTGATGTTATTCTTGGTATGGACTGGTTATCTTCCAACCTTGTCTTGTTGAACTGTTTTGATAAAAATGTGGTGTTTGATGATTCTAGAGTGAGTGAGGATATGATGTTTATCTCTGCCAACCAAGTTGTGACATCTTTAAAGGAAGATGCTCAAGTGTACATGATCTTGTATAGCCTGGAAGTAGAGACAAAGGTTTCTATGTGTGACCTCCCTATTGTCAGAGAGTTTCCTGGAGTGTTTCCTGAGGATATATCCGGTCTGCCACTTGAGAGAGAGATAGAGTTTTCCATAGACTTAGTACCTGGTGCTGGACCCATATCCATAGCTCCTTATAGGATGTCTCCTATAGAGTTAGCTGAGCTTAAGAAACAGTTAGAGGAGTTGTTGGATAAGCAGTTTATTAGGCCTAGTGTATCTCCATGGGGAGCCCCAGTGTTGCTAGTGAAGAAGAAAGATGGAGCCATGAGGTTGTGTGTGGATTACCGCCAGTTGAATAAGGTAACGATTAAAAATAAGTACCCTTTGCCTAGAATAGATGACCTTATGGACCAGCTGGTAGGAGCTTGTGTGTTTAGTAAGATAGATCTTAGATCGGGTTATCATCAGATCCGAGTGAAGTCTGAGGATATACCAAAGACTGCTTTTAGGACCCGTTACGGTCACTATGAGTATCTGGTCATGCCCTTTGGTGTGACTAATGCTCCAGGAGTGTTTATGGACTACATGAATAGAGTTTTTCACCTTTACCTTGATAATTTTGTGGTAGTATTTATAGATGATATTTTGGTATACTCCAAGACTAGAGAGGAGCATGAAGAACATTTGAGGATTGTGTTGCATACCCTTAAGGACCGACAACTCTATGCTAAGTTGTCCAAGTGTGAGTTCTGGTTAGAGAAAGTTAGTTTCCTAGGGCATGTGATATCTCAAGGGGGTATAGCTGTGGATCCCTCTAAGATAGAAGTTGTTCTTAAGTGGGAGAGTCCTAAGTCTGTTTTTGAGATTAAGAGTTTTCTGGGCTTAGCAGGATACTACCGAAGATTCATAGAAGGTTTTTCCAAGTTGGCTCTACCTTTAACTAAACTGACTCGTAAGGGTCAAGCTTTTGTGTGGGATACCCAATGTGAGCATAGTTTCCAGACCCTTAAGGAAAGATTGACAACCGTTACAGTGCTAGTTTTGCCTAACCCGAGAGAACCCTTTGAGGTGTATTGTGATGCATCAAAGATGGGTTTAGGTGGAGTGTTGATGCAAAATGGCCAAGTGGTGGCCTATGCTTCTAGACAACTTAAGACTCATGAGAGGAATTATCCCACCCATGATCTAGAGTTGGCTGCTGTAGTTTTTGCCCTTAAGATTTGGAGACATTATCTGTTTGGCTCTAAGTTCAAGGTGTTTAGTGATCATAAGAGCCTTAAATACTTGTTTAGTCAGAAAGAGCTAAACATGAGACAAATGAGATGGTTAGAGTTTCTTAAAGATTATGATTTTGAGCTTAGCTACCATCCCGGTAAAGCCAATGTAGTGGCTGATTCCTTGAGTAGGAAATCTCTACATATGTCTTCCTTGATGGTTAGAGAGATGGATCTCCTGGAACAGTTTAGAGACCTTAGTGTTGCATGTGAGGTTACTCCTAATAGTGTAAGATTATGAATTTTGAGGATCACTAGTGAGTTACTAGGTGATATCAGGGAAGGTCAGAAGATTGATCCTTTTCTAAGGACTCAGTTAGAGGCTATAGAGTTAGGAAGGGACAGTAGTTTCAATGTTGGATCAGATGGAGTTTTGAAACTTCGAGATAGGATTTGTGTTCCGAATGTGCCTGAACTTAGGAAGATGATCTTAGAGGAAGGACATAGGAGTAATTTGAGCATCCATCATGGTGCTACCAAGATGTATCATGATTTAAAGACGATGTTTTGGTGGCCCAACATGAAGAGAGAGGTTAGTGAGTTTGTGAATTCATGCCTAGTCTGTCAGAAGGCTAAGATAGAACATCAGAGACCTTCAGGGAAGTTACAACCCTTAGAGATACCCCAGTGGAAGTGGGACAATATTTCCATGGATTTTGTGGTAGGACTACCTAGAACCCCTAGAGGTTTAGATTCTATCTGGGTTATTGTTGACAGATTGACTAAGTCTGCTCACTTCATTCCCATTAATATCAGATTTTCCTTGGAGAAGTTGACCACCTTGTATATAAGTGAGGTTGTCAGGTTACATGGTGTGCCATCTAGCATAGTATCTGATAGAGATCCTAGATTTACCTCTAGATTTTGGGAAAGCTTGAACAGAGCATTGGGAACCAAGCTTAGACTGAGTTCAGCCTACCATCCTCAAACTGATGGCCAAACTGAACGGACCATTCAGTCGTTGGAGGACCTTTTAAGAGCATGTGCCTTAGAGCAGAAGGGAAGCTGGGAGAGTTTTCTTCCATTGATAGAGTTCACTTATAACAACAATTTTCATTCCACCATTGGCATGGCTCCCTATGAAGCTTTGTATGGTAGAAGGTGTAGAACACCCCTATGTTGGTTAGAGCCCGAAGAAGGCCTCACCTTAGGACTAGAAGTGGTACAACAAACCACTGAGAAAGTTAAGTTAATTCAGGAAAGGATGAGAACTGCTCAGAGTAGGCAGAAAAGTTATCATGATAAGAGGAGGAAAGATCTGGAATTCGAGGTTGGTGATCATGTATTCTTGAGAGTCACTCCATGGACTGGGGTTGGTCGAGCATTGAAATCCCGAAAACTCACACCTCGCTTTATTGGTCCTTTCCAAATTCTTAAGAAAGTTGGCCCTGTGGCATACCAAATTGCACTACCCCCGTCTCTTTCTAATCTTCACAATGTCTTTCATGTGTCTCAACTCCGAAAGTATATCCGTGATCCATCCCATGTGATTGAATTGGATGATGTACAAGTGAAGGAGAATTTGACATATGAAACATTGCCTTTGAGGATCGAGGATAGGCGAACAAAACACCTAAGAGGGAAAGAGATTCCGTTGGTCAAGGTGATATGGGGAGGTGCATCAGGAGAAGATGCCACGTGGGAATTAGAAAGTCAGATGCGAGAAGCTCACCCATCCTTGTTTGAGTAAGGTAAATTTCGAGGACGAAATTTCTAAAAGGGTGGGAGAGTTGTAACACCCTGATATATATATCTATATATTATTAGTAATTATGTTTGATGTTTGATTATTTGTTGCGTTATTTTCATCCGTAATTATTTTTACGGAAGTTAATTTAGTTAATAGAGGGGTGGATAGATAAGGATCTAGCTTCTCAAAGAAGCCTCTTGAGAAAGCTTCTCAAAGAAGCCATGAGGAAGCTTCTAGAGGAAGCCTCTTAATGAAGCTTCTAGAGAAAGCTACATGAAGCTGCCTCGGTAAAAACGCTGCTCAGCCTTCATTAACCGTTGGATCTTCTCGAAACTTTGTCTGCAACTTCACAAAACATTTTACCATGATCTGACCGTTGGGATCTTTGCGAAGATGTCTGGAGTGTACTAGAAGCATCTTAATGAAGCTTCTGGAGGAAGCCTCTTAATGAAGCTTCTAGAGAAAACTACATGAAGCTGCCTCGGTAGAAACGCTTCCCAGCCTTCGTTAACCGTTGGATCTTCGCGCAATTTGGTTTGCAACTTCACAAGACACTTTACCATGATTTAACCGTTGGGATCGTTGAGAAAATATCTGGAGTGGGCTAGAAGCTTCCGTTCCCGAGAGCATCTCTCATTTAAGCATTTCAGCCTTTGCTTTCTTGTAGCTTAGGAAAAATGCCATTTCTTCTTCTTTCTTTCTTCCAAATCCATTTCTAATGTTCCAAGTACTTTCTCCATCACCCAAATCCACCATTAGCCACCACAAACTATCATTGTTCTCCATTGAAAACCCACACCGAGAGGAACCCTTCAACCGAAGCGGAATCTTCCAACTTGGCTTGCGGTTCCGGTAGAGAACAAAAACCCTAATCTGACCTTTCATTTTCTTTCGAGGTAACCATGGTTCTATGCTTGTTTCTTGTTAGTTTCATCTTGTCTTTGCATCTTTTCTGACTTTGGAACCGCCATTGCATGTCTTATGCTTCCTTTGAAAAACCTTAGAGAAAGAGACTTTGTAAACGTTATCCTTTCATGAAATGAATGTTATTTTCGTAACTTACACTGAACCCCGGTCACATTGGCGTGGTCGGAATTTCCAAATGATGTTCCTTTGTAAAACTCGAAATGCTCTCAGCTCTTTCATGTAGTGATGTGGGTGTTTGACCCAGAGCACTGTTACTAGCTTTGTTTTCTGAAATCCATACTAAGTCTCCTTCGTTTTGGCATAGTAGAGGCTTACGTGGAATCGACGAGCAAGGACGAAAAGGAATCTTCAAGTGACGCGACGAGGAATCCGCGAGGTAGCTCACGATAGGTAAGGGGAGTTTATTATAAAATTTACCATTTTAACACCATAGTTAGGGTCAGGGAACCTAGCTATGAGGATATCTGCCTGTCCCTGTGCATGCTGATTTTTCTTCAAAGAAAATTACGTTTAAACTAATGGGATGCGATATAAATATTGTGATGAATGTTATTGTTTTGGCTGTTTGAATGCTGTGCGTGTGGAAATGATATTGTTGTGTTTGTTTGAATTGTTGTTGATGTTGCTATTGAGGATTTTAATTGATATGTGATGATAATGATGATTATGATGATATTGATTTGAGATGACATTGTTAATAAAGACCATGTCAACATGAATTGTTATTATTGATGAATATGTGAATATGAAATGAGGTTGTTGTTGTTGTTGATAACGTCATCGAGATGAGATGATATTTATGTTGTGAATGACATGGAAATACGATTTGTTGATTGATGTTGGAAATGCATTGGCATGTGCATGTTGTGTATGTTCGTGGGGGGCACTGTGCACTGACCTTTCAGGGTCTTTGGCACTAGCTTTTGGCCACGTTCATACGTTGGATGTTGTGTATGATCGTGGGGGGCACTGTGCACTGACCTTCCAGGGTCTTTGGCACTAGCTTTTGGCCACGATCATACGTCGTATGAAGTGTATGTCATGGGGGAGTAGAGTGCACTGACCTTGTCGGATGGCCCAGACGTGGGTAACTAGCGTGGTTAGAGAATCTAAGCATTCCTGAGGGGATGCTTAGGTGCTTTAATTGGTCCATGGTCTTTGGCACTTACTTTTGGCTGTGATCATAGCTCATACGACACAGGAAATAGAGTAACTGTGGCCAAGTGTACTTTGTACTAGGGGGCTGTCACCTGGTAGGGAACACCTTTGGGCTCCCAGGCTGATCACCTATGGGAGGGGGGCTGTTACGTGCATAACCGGGTGGTCTCGACAAACTCAGCACAGTTCCCTAAGTGAGAGTGTCGTGTGGACACGCTTAGGCTATTCCTGAGATTTGGTTGTTGTTGGTACGTACCACATTGCATCTGAGTGTTGAGTTAGGTGCATGCATCATTCTGTGCAGTCTTGATTGGGTCCATGGATGGATGATGAGTAATTGTTGGATGTGAATGATGAATATTTGTTGGATATGAGTGTTGAATAATGATTGTTGTGTATGCTTATCATGTTTGCCTATGTTCCTTGCTAATTGTGGTTATTTGGAATTGGTATTGGTTCTTTTATAATAAACTCACCCTTGCAATTTTGTATCGTGTGGTTGATACCTGTGATGATCACGAACCTTGTTCGTGGGAGCAGAATGACAGTGGCAGAGTGTAGGGAGTAAGATTCTGGTGAGGAGCCGCCGAGCCGCCGTGATGACGTTGGCGTTATTTTGGGAGAGAGTTGTGTTTTGTAATCAACTCCTCCGTAGTTGGTTTTTAAGTTTTATTTTGTTGAGTTAAAGATGTAAAACTGGAATTTTAATTTTATATATATATATATATATATATATGAACATATTTAATTTTCGTTATGTGTATGACATGTACCGAATTATTGTTTCTATGTAATTATGCATAATCACTTAAGTAATGACGTGTTGTTGGATGAATTTATGTTGTGACAAAATCACTTCTATTTTCATAATAAAAAATTATGGGAGTTCTTTTTATAAAAATTGAAATTATCGAATATTAGAGCGTGGATACCGTAGCGACGAGGCGGGTCGTTACAACAAACAGATGCACATGAGGATCAAAAGGTCTTTAAAGGTTGTAATGTGGCCAAGGACAAGGTAGAGGGAAGTATGGGATAAGTAGCTAAAACCCTACATGAATAGAGGAGCGATGGGGAATAAGTGGAAATTAAGCACAAGTAGTAAACCCAAACCCTCTAATATCAACAAAATCAACCAAGGCTTCAACCCAATTCAAGTCCTCAAAACAATACCTCACTTATTCAACTTCACTTCTTCTCTATTTTTTTTTTCATTTTTTTAAAACAGTACGAATTTGCAGCAGTTGAAAGTATTTTGAATTTTTGAAGATTAAAGCAAGAACTAGGCAATATATATATACATCAAGCATGGCCAAAATAAAACATTAAGCATGGCCAAAAATCATATCTTCCAATGAAACATACCCCCCCACACTTATTCCCAAAACAATTCTAAAGCTCCAAAATTCCTTAAGGGTATGGTGATATCATGGTTTTTCACTTAAGGCTTGTAGTGAGCTTTAAAACAAGGGAAAGGGAAACATAGGCTCAAAAGGACTATCAAAGGAATTAATTCAAGGTAGGCTCATTTGGCTAGAGGCTTATAAGAATAAAATGTCTGAATCATCTCCCAACATGCATGTGAACCAAGAAGTATCAACAAGAGTCAAGCCAAGGCTATTGTGCAAGCAATCAATAGGGCAAAGCACATCGAATAAAATAAACAATGATGGCTCAAAATCTCACCAATGGTAAATTTATCACTTTCCATTTGACCTTTCATAACTAACTTGACATGTAGAGAAGGCAAGGATTTCAATTCACAAAATGCCAAGAAACTCCTATTTCGAAAACAATTACCCGTTTCCTGTACATAACCCAAAATTCAAAGAGAAACATGCAATGTTGTACACAAAATATAAACCCAACATAACAATTTTAACACAAATTTAACCTAGAAAAAAAACTCAAACAAAGAACAATCTCCCCCCCCCCCCACACTTAAACAACACATTGTCCTCAATGTGGCACAATTAAAAGATTAAAAGCAATTAGATCAATCAATAAAATTGGACAAGTGCGTCAAAAAGTAAAGAAGGAGACAGAAAAAGAAGAACTCCCTAAGTCATGGTGGAGGAAAAGTAGGGTGGAGTAAGGAAGTCTCTTCCACCACTGCGTCCACTAAAGAAGGGTTTGTGAGGAATGGCTTAAGTCGGTGTCCATTGACCTTGAAGCTCTTGTTTGTGGAGTCACTTTTGATCTCAACTGTATCATAAGGAAACACATTAGTAACAACAAAAGGACCATTGACCTTGAAGTTCTTTGTAGAACTTGGCATTCTCATACGCTTCTAGACGGATCTCATCTAACTCACTCAGTTGCAACTTTCTTTCCTCACCAGCTTGATCCATAGAGAAGTTGCAGGTCTTCACTGCCCAGTATGCTTTGTGCTCAATCTCCACTGGAAGATGACATGCCTTTCCAAAGACAACCCAATAAGGAGACATTCCTATGGGTGCTTTGTAGGCAGTCCTATGTGCCCAAAGAGCATCATCAAGCCTGGTACTCCAATCTTTCCTGCTTGGCTGCACAATCTTCTCTAAAATTCTCTTGATCTCCCTATTTGAAATTTCTACCTGTCCATTGGTTTGGGGGTGGTATGGTTTGGATACCCTATGTACAACCCCGTACTTTTTAAGCAAGGCATGCATTGATTTGTTGCAAAAATGGGTTCCTTGATCACTAACGATTGCTTTAGGTACTCCAAACCTGCAAAACAGATTAGATCTGACAAAATCTACAACAACCTTAGCATCATTAGTTCTAGTGTGCTTGGCTTCCACCCATTTTGAAACATAATCAACTCCAAGGAGAATATAAACATAACCAAAAGAGACAGGAAAAGGGCCCATGAAATCTATGCCCCAGACATCAAACACCTCACAGAATAGCATGGGTTGCTGAGGCATTTGTTGTCGCCATGTAAGTGCACTTCCTGCTCTCTGACACTGCTCACAAGTGCTACAAGTCTTCCACACATCTTTAAAGATAGTGGGCCAATAAAAGCCACAGTCAAGCACTTTGCGAGCTGTCCTTTGAACACCCAGATGACCTCCCGATGCGGAAGAATGACAGAACTGCAGGACTAAGTCAGTCTCATAATCTGGAATGCATCATCTAATGACCTGATCACTGCATAATTTCCACAAGTAGGGGTAAACCCAAATAAAATGCTTAGCATCACTTTTAATTTTATCTTTTTCCACCTTAGATGCTGAGGGAGGAAAAACAGAAGCAACTAAATAATTTACAATGTTAGCAAACCAGGGAGTAGAAAAAGAATCAGAAATACTATACAATATATACAAATGATCATCCGAGAAATCATCCCGAATGGGTGAGTCCTCATCAGACACACGTTTGATCCGACTCAAATGATCAGCAATTAAATTTTGTGCTCCGCTCCTATCACGAATCTCCAAGTCAAACTCTTAGAGCCAGAGCATCCATCGGATCAACCTAGGCTTTGAATCATCCTTCTTCAACAAGTACTTTAGAGCTGCATGGTCAGTGTAAACAATAATGCGAGTGCCAAGCAAATAAGAACGAAATTTTTCAAGAGAAAAAACTATGGCTAGTAGCTCTTTCTCAGTAGTAGTATAATTCGCTTGGGTAGCATCTAAAGTCCTAGAAGCATAATATATCACCCTCGGCAATTTATCAATTTTCTGAGCAAGGACAGCCCCCAATGCATAATTTGATGCATCACACATAAGTTCAAAAGGGGTTGTCCAGTCAAGTGCCTAAATGATGGGGGTGGTAGTCAGTGCTCTTTTGAGGCAATCAAAAGCCTCTTTGGATTTATCATTAAAGTCAAACTCCACCTCTTTTTGCAACAAGTTGGATAGTGGAAGGGCTACTTTGCTAAAATCTCTTATAAAGCGCCTGTAGAATCCTGCATGACCAAGAAAAGATCGCACCTCTCGCACACAAGAGGGGTAAGGCAATTGTGAAATAACATAAATTTTTGCAGGATCTACTTCAATGCCCTTATTGGAAATAATGTGGCCTAAAAATATACCTTGCTCAACCATAAAATGACATTTTTCAAAATTTAAAACAAGGTTAGTTTCAATGCATCTATTCAAAACCTTTTCCAGACTATCCAAACAAACATCAAAAGAGGATCCATATACAGTGAAATCATCCATAAACACCTCTATGAAATTTTCTAAAAAATCACTAAAAATACTAATCATGCACCGTTGGAAGGTACCAAGGGCATTGCACAGGCCGAAAGGCATCCTCCTATAGGCAAAAGTGTCGAAGGGGCAGGTGAATGTGGTCTTTTCCTGATCCTTAGGTGCAATAGTGATTTGCATATAACCAGAAAACCATCAAGGAAACAATAGTGAGATTTACCTGCCAGGCGTTCAAGCATCTGGTCAATGAATGGCAGGGGAAAATGGTCCTTTTTGGTAACCTGGTTCAGCCTCCTATAGTCGATGCAGACTCTCCAACTATTTTGCACCCAAGTAGGAATCAACTCTTCCTTCTCATTTTTTATCACGGTGAGGCCAGTTTTCTTCAGGACTACTTGGACAAGACTCACCCATTGACTATCGGAGATAGGATAAATGATTCCAGCTTGCAAAAGCTTGGTTTCCTCCTTCTTCACTACATCAAGAATCACCGGGTTGAGTCTTCTCTGTGGCTGTCTTACTGGTTTAGCCCTATCCTCTAAATTTATCCGATGCATACATGTGGATGGGCTAATACTAGGAATTTCCGCCAGGGTCCAGCCTATAGCCTTCTTATGCTTCTTGAGAACTGATAACAACTTCTCCTCTTGCTCATCAGCAAGAGAGGTAGATATAATTACTATAAAACTTTTGCTATCATCCAAGTAAGCATATTTTAAATTTGATGGCAGAGGCTTCAATTCTGGTGTGGGCGGCTGGATAGTGGTAGAAAGAGATGGTTTCTCAGCCTGTACCTCATAAAGAAAGTCATAGGGATATGAACTTCCTGAAGCATGGTTAGTTCTATCTAACTCTAGAAAATCAATCTCAAGAGGTAAAACATCATCAGACATGTAATTAATATCAAATTCAGATTTACTCTCAACATCAAATTCAGACATATGATCAAATACAAATTCAGATTCAATGCATGAAGAGTGACAGGCATGCAGATTAGAATGAAGATTAGTCATGTATTCATCAACAATATGGTCAATTATATCAGCACGGAATACAGAAGGATCTTCAGATGGGTGTTTCATAGCATCAAGAATATTAAAATGAACAGTTATAACACCAAACTCCATAGATAGTGTGCCTGCATATACATCTATCTTAGTTCTAGCAGTTTTCATAAAAGGTCTGCCAAGAATGATGGGAACTGGTCCTTGAGAAAATCCCTCCTCCATATTCAAAACATAAAAATAAACAAGGAAAATTAGTTCACCAACTCTAACTAAGACATCCTCTATGAAACCAACAGGATAGGAAACACTTTGTAGAAAAAGGATCAAGTTGAATGTTTTGATGATGCCAAAGTTTCACATGTGTCTCAAAGCTTTATTCAAGACAAAGAAATTAAAGATATTCAAGATGGATGATCAAGACAGTCTCTAAAGTCTTAGAAAGGGTATATTAAATAGGAAGGGAATTCCAATTGAAGTAGCAAAAAGTTTGGCCAATAAATTTAAGTTAAAAAGTCTTTTTCAACAAATTTACTTTCTGGTAATCGATTACCAGAGGATGTAATCGATTACCAGTGGCCAAAACTGATTTACAACAGCTATTAAAGTTTGAATTCAAAATTTGCACTGTGTAATCGATTACACATATATGGTAATCGATTACCAGCAGTTTCTGAACGTTTTAATTCAAATTTTAAAGCTTGTAATCAATTACACACATACTGTAATCGATTACCAGAGGAGTTTTTCAGAAAACATTCTCAATAGTCACATCTTTTTATCTGATTTTTAAGTGGCCATCAAAGGCTTATATATATGTGACTAGAGACACGAATTTGATAAGAGTTTTGAAGAACAAAAAGGTCTTATCCTCTTAACAAGCAAAATTGTTTTATCCTCTTACAAATTCCTTGGCCAAAACACTTGTGATTCAATAAGGAATTATTTAAGTGCTCAAATTGTTCAATCTATCTCTTTCAAGAGAGATTTCTTCTTCTCTTCTTCTTTATTCTGAAAAGGGATTAAGAGACCGAGGGTCTCTTGTTGTGAAAGGATTCTAAACACAAAGGAAAGATTGTCCTTGTGTGTTTAGAACTTGTAAAAGGAATTTACAAGATAGTGGAACTCTCAAGCGGGTTGCTTGGGGACTGGACGTAGGCACAAGGGTGTGGCCGAACCAGTATAAATATGAGTTTGCACTTTCTCTTCCCTTAAACTCCTTTATTTATTATTGATTTATATTCATATTCAAATTGTTCTTTTGAATCATTATTTAAGAAATTCATTATTAAGGGAATATATAACTTGAATAGAAAGTTAAATAGAATTTTTAATTGAGGAAATAATTTGTAATATCTTAATTCAACCCCCCCTTCTTAAGATATCTGAGGCCACTTGTCCAACACACTTCTATTAGCTAAATGAATCACCACATCAGTTGACTATAAAGGACTAAGAGATAGAGAATTAAAAATAGACATAGGCATAACACTAACAGAAGCTCCTAAATCTAGCATGGCATTGTCAAACTTATTGTTCCCTACAATACAAGGTATGCATAATGTACTTGGATCCTTACATTTTTCAGGGATTTGGGGAATAGATTTACCAATCAACGCGGAGACATTTCTGCCTAAGCTAATTCTTTCACTTCCTTTAAGCTTCTGCTTATGAGTGCACAGCTCTTTCAAGAATTTAGCATATCTTGGAATTTGCTTTATTGCATCCAACAGAGGTATGTTTACCTCTACTCTTCTAAATGTTTCCAAGATCTCCTTCTTTGCCTCTTCCATTTTTTTGTTGGAAATTGCTCTTGAAGGGAATGGAAGAAGGATATGCTGCTACTGTAAGTCAAAATTACTAGTAGAAGATTCACCTGCATAGAAATTGTTAAGAAACTTACTCTTTAAATTTTTGTCATCATCTTTTTCTGGAGTAGAGTGAAGTTGGGCAAGTTCATTTGCAGACGAGGAAGATGCCACTGGTTGAGGTCCTTGATACTGCTTTCCCGACCTCAATGTAATGGCACTCACATTTTTGGGATTTGGACAGATTGAGAAGGCATCTTGTCAGAGTTTTGTGATTGAGCTTGGTTCAGCTGGGTGGTCATCTGCCCCATCTGATTTGTTAAACTCTGAATTAAGGCTCTAGTCTCCTGCTGAAACTGCATGTTCTGTATTGTCATTTTCCTCACTAATTCTTCCAATGAAGGTTGAGGAGGGGCCTCAGTAGTGGATTGTTGTTTCTGTTGATGTTGTTGTTGTTGTTGTTGTTGCACTAGAGGAGGAACGTATGGTCTACTTGGACCAGCAGCATTTTGGAAGGAAGGAGCAAGCTGTTGTTGTTATTGTTGAGGGCTAGACCATCTGAGATTAGGGTGATTCCTCCATCCGGGATTGTATCTGTTGCTGGAGTGGTCATAATTGTTCTGCTATGGTTGATTTTGCTGCTGAGGTTGAGGAGGTCTATTGTAGATGTTTGCAGCATAAGCTTCAGGCTGTTCAATTGCTCCAAATTGTTGCACAAAAGGGCAAAGGTCTGTATGGTGGTCGGCAGAGGAGCATAAAACACAGAGTCTTGTGACAGGTACAGATTTCTGATTCAAGGCCAACTGGGTTACCAGGTTAACCAAGGCATCTAGTTTACCCTCAAGCTTCTTAGTTTCAGCTGATGAAGATGAATTCGTGGCTACTTCATGCACTCCTCTAACGACAATAGCATTATTTTGGCACTAAACTATTGGGAGTTGGAACTCATCTTCTCAATTAAATTCCTAGCTTCAACAGGGGTCATGTCTCCTAGGACTCCACCACTAGCAGCATCTATCATACTTCTCTCCATATTACTGAGTCCTTCATAAAATATTGGAGAAGAAGCTGCTTAGAAATCTGGTGGTGAGGGCAACTGGCGCATGGTTTTTGAAATCTCTCCCAGTATTCATATAGGCTTTCTCCACTGAGTTGCCTAATGCCTGAAATATCCTTTTTGATGGTCGTGGTCCTGGAGGCAGAGAATTTTTTTTCTAAGAATACTCTCTTGAGGTCATCCCAGCTCGCGATGGACCTTGGAGCAAGGTAATATAGTCAGTCCTTTGCCACTCCCTCTAAAGAATGAGGGAAGGCCTTCAGAAAGATGTGATCTTCTTGGACATCTGGAGGTTTCATGGTGGAGCAGACAATATGGAATTCTTTCAGATGTTTATGAGGATCTTCACCTACAAGACCATGAAACTTGGGCAACAAGTGGATCAGTCCAGTTTTAAGAACATATGGGACATCCTCATCAGGGTATTGAATGCACAAGCTTTCATAAGTGAAATCAGGTGCAACCATTTCCCTTAGAATCCTCTCACGAGGTAGGGGTTGAGCCATATTTTCAGAATGTTCAAAATCAGAATGCTCAAAGTCAAAATGCTCAAAATCAGGATGTTCAAGATTACCAACCACAGAATGCTCAGACTCACCAATAACAGAATGCTCAGGATGCTCAGGGTACTAAATGATGCCTAACTAATCTATGAAATGTCCTATCTATTTTAGGATCAAAGGGTTGTAAGTCACCTGGATTGCCTCTAGTCATGCACTATATGCAGCAATTCTTGTGATTCTGAGACAGGGCAAAAGAGGTGGGCTTAAACTACAACTATACTCAAACAATATCCAAATGAGCTAAAATTTTGTGAGCAACACCCTAAAATCATGAAAAGATAGCACAAAAATTTTCAGACAAAAATTCAAAGTCTAACTATGGAAACTGCCTAAGGAAAGTTTAGAAAAATAAAATAATAAAACTTGAAAAAAAAAAGTAGTAAACAAGCTATTTTGGCTAGTTAGAGACCTCAGCCTGCCCACGGCAGGCTGCCATGGTATGCTAAATATTTTTCTACCCCAAATACATATATAATAATAGTCATTCTAATTCCCGGAGCAAAAGTTATGGTCGTTTGAAGTTTTTCTAAACACAAGTTCTCAAATTTTTTTGAATCTCTCAAATCTAGCCACAACAAGTGTTCCTGGTATTTTTCACACAAAAAATGAGTCAAAAGAACCTACCACACCAAAATTCAGCCAAAAATAACAACCCTAACTATCAAAACAAAAATCGCCAATTAAATTTGTGAATGTATGTATACATGATTTTGATGATGTCAAAAGAAGAATTAAACAAGGCTCATTTTGCTTCAAGATTAATACAAGATTGTTTCAACAAACAAAGCCTTGATTCAAGATTTCTTCAAGATCAAGCCTTGCCTCACAATGAAAGGTTTCAAGTCATTCAAGGCACATGTAATCGATTACCAATGGTTTGAAAGTGTGTAATCGATTACACATCATATGTAATCGATTACCAGAGACTCTGAACGTTGGGAATTCAAATTTTAAATGAAGGGTCACAACTGTTCAAGAAAAACAACTGTGTAATCGATTACACTAATTCTGTAATCGATTATCAGAGAGGATTTTCAAGGAATATCGCCAACAGCCACATCTTTTTATTAGATTTGTGAATGGCCATCAAAGGCCTATAAATAGGTGACTTGGGCACGAATTTTATGCAGAGAGTTTTGCTTGGCAAAAATGTCTTATCCTCTCAAAAGACAATGAGAGAGATTCTAAAATAACTTCATTGTCAAATGCTCTCTCAAGAAATCCTTGATCAAACACTTGCAAAATCTATAAGGATTCTTACATGATCTTCATTGTAATATTCTTCTCTTGAAGAGAGAATTCTTCTTCCATTCTTCTTATTCAATGAGATTTGTTAAGAGACTGTGAGTCTCTTGTTGTAAAGGATTCCTGAACACAAGGGATGGGTTGTCCCTGTTTGGTTCATACTTTGTAATGGATTTTACAAAGATAGTGGAAATCTCAAGTGGGTTGCTTGAGTACTGGACGTAGGCACGGGTTATGGCCGAACCAGTATAAAACTGTGTTTGCATTCTCTCTTCCCTTATCTCATTTATGTTATTGCAATCAATTTTGCCTTGCATGTTTATAGAACATTATTAAATTGATTGTTGTTGCTTCTTCTGCATTCTAAGCCTATCCCTCTTAAGATTATTGAGGCCACAAGGTCCAACAAAATTGTCACTAGTAGTCACTAATGTAATGCTGTGTGAACAGTAACACAGAATCAGTCACTAATTCTATCACTAAGCATTATTCTCAACAAAACATAAAACTGAAATAGGGGAAGCGCTGAACAAGGGTAATACTAAATTGCAAAACAGAACATCAAATAAAACAGAACAACACACTAACACAATACACTAACACAAAACGAACATACTAAACAAAAGAATTAAACGTAAAACAACTAAACATAAAACACAAATCACTAGCTATTATGAACTTTTGGACCACTACTCCCCGGCAATGGTGCCAAATTTGATCGAGGCCGTACCCGAATCAAATAAACATTAGAATGCAGTAACTAGGAACTGATCCTAGGTCGTTTCCAAACGAGCAATGACTAACCAAATGTTCATAATATGCTTCGTTATAACAGTAACAATTGGGGGGTGTGTTGTTTTGTGAATTTAAGAACAAGCAGATTGGAAAATGAAATTAATAGTATTAAAAACGTGTTGTTTCCTCTGATTCAGAAGCCATTCTCTTATCCTAGGTTATGAGGATTTCACCCCTGGCAATTAACCACTTAATCCAACCCTAATTTAATTTACTAAGCGAAAATCAATTTAGGATTGTCAATATGTGATTAAGCAACATGTACACCAATTAACCCCTTGTTCATTAAGCATGAACGTAATTTAAGCACAGAGGCAATTAATCAAACACGAAGCGTGCATAGATTAACAGAATGCATGTGGGTTAATTGGTGAAGGGAAAACCGATAGGAGAGCAACATTAAAAACAGAACCTCAAAGAGAGTTACGCTTCATCCTCAGAGGGAAACAACACTAGAAATTTAGCCTTCCATAAGTTCAATAGAAGCATAAACGTAAATGAAACTAGAAGCAGAAACGTAAATGAAGCTAAAGGCAGAAAACAAAAAATGAAGCTAAAGGCAGAAAACGAAAATGAAACTAAAGGCAGAAGAAGGAACAGAAACGAAATTGCAATTAGAAGCAGAAAATAGAAAAATGCATTCACGTGAACAGTAACACAAAACTCAGAACGTAAAACCCTAAAACTCCTGAATAATAGAATAACAGAATAGCCTGCATGAATCCCAAGACTGTGCTATTTATAAGGGTCACTCAAAGTCACTGGGCCTGATTACAATATTTTGGCCTAAAACGAAATAAAAATACTAAATAAAAATTGAACGCAATAAAATAAAATTAGACGAAATCTAACAAAATTGTCTTCTCTCTTCAAGTTCAATCTGGCTCAGACCAATTGCTTATAATTATCCTGAAATTGAATTAAAAACACCAAATTAGTCAAGTGGGCCCAATTGATAAAACTGAATAATAAATTTGACAATTAGAGTTAATCAGTAATTAAATTGGTGACAAAAAGGGTTAAGAAATAGGAGAAAATAATGACACATCAAACACTAAGCTTTGATTTTGAATGCAAGAGAGCATGAAGATAAGAGCATGGTGGTGAGGATTTCCCTTTGGGACAACATTCAGTTTTGGGTTGCACTATGATGTTTTCCTTGCACCTAGAGGTTGGAAATGACTTTCTATCATGTGCTTGTAGGTGTAGGATAGGTAGCTCGAATAACTTAGGTAGCAAAAATGCCTTTGTTAATCATGTGGGTAGCAAAATACTTTCTTTGAAAATAATTGAATGTATGTATATGTTGCATGTTAGGTAGCAAAAATGCCTCATAAAATGTATATATTGCATGATGGGTAGCAAAGATACCTTGTTGGTTTAATTAACTTAGGTAGCAAAGATACCTTGTTAATTTAATTAATTTAGATGCTTTGTGGTTTTTAGTTAAGGTAGGTAGCAAAAATACCTCAAATACATGTAGGCAGCAAAAATGCCTAAAATAACTTAGGTAGCAAAATGCCTTTGTTAGTGTCCTAATTAATTTAGGTAGCAAAAATGCCTTTCTTAATTATGTGAGTAGCAAAAATGCTTTCTTTGAAAATGCCTCATAAAATGTATATATTTTGCAAAGAAAAATGCATCATAAAATGTATATATTTTGCAAAGAAAAATGCTTCACAAAATGTGTATGTTTTACACATTAAGTAGCAAAAATGCCTCCTAAAATGTAAATGTTGAACATTGGGTAGAAAAGGCCTTGTTGATGCAATTAGCAAAATGCCTTGCCAATGGGTAGCAAAATATTGATGTACCTTGACTATGCGTATGTGTGTTTCATAGGTAGCAAAAATGCCTTGAATATACGTATGTGGGTTGCTCTAGGTTCACTTCTAGAAAGAGTCATAGGCCATTGTTACCAGAATTTGCTTGTAAAATGGCAATTCCTTGTAAACTAACTTTCCAAATGTTTTTTTCGCAGGAGATGGCTTCGAAGAAGCTTTCCACGAAGAGGTCCAGAAAGGACGCCACTCGAGAAGGCTCCAGCGTTGCCCCAGATTTTGACAGGCACAGATTTCGAATTGCCGACCACCAGCAGTGCTTCAAGGCCATCATGGGATGGTCATTCCACAAAGAGAGGTGGGTCCAGCTTAGGGAGGACGAGTACCCTGACTTCTAGGAAGAGGTAACTCGTAGGTGTTGGGCACCACTTGTGACCCCCATGGCTAAATTCGACCCGGAGATAGTCATGGAATTCTATGCCAACGCCTGGCCCATCGAGGAGGGGGTTCGGGATATGCGCTCGTGGGTGAGGGGTCAGTGGATCCCCTTTGATGCAGATGTCCTCAACCAATTTCTTGACTACCTGCTAATCTTGGAGGAGGGCCAGCAGTGTGAATACAGCCAGAGGAGGAACCAGGCTTCCAGCTTTGACGAGGAGGTTATTGCTCAGCTGTTGTGTATATTGGGGCAGGATTTCGCCTGGACCGTTGCAGGGAGATGGGTGTAGATCATGCACACCAGCATGACCACCCTTACTCAGATGTGGATGACGTTACTACTCAGCAACATCTTGCCCAGCGACCACAACTCCGACTTCCCCCTGTCGAAGTGTTAGCTGGTGTATGTCATCCTGACACGGATGAGCGTTCACATGGCTCATTTAATTGCTGACACCATCTATTTATTTCTAGGAACGGCACCTACGAGGCACCCTTTGGACCCGAAAAAGTCCAACAGGGCCCTAGGATTCCCAGCTCTGATCACGGGCCTTTGCCAATTCTATGGAGTGCCCGTCACCCCCAGCAAGGTCATCCGACCTCCTATTACCAGAGCCTTCATCGAGAAGTATTGCACCCCCAGGCAAGCGCAGGATAAGGCACCACAGTAGCAGGCAACGGACGCATCGCGACCACCTTTGGAGTCCACCTTGGCTCACCTACAAAGGTTGGAGTACTATATACGACATGTGGCCAGCCAGCAGGCGGCCAATGACTAAGGACAGGGGCGGCTGCATGAGTATTTTCACCAGTACACTCTTAACCAGCAGGGCCATGTAGAAGCAAACTTCATTGTTTCATGAAGATGAATCAAGATTGATTCATGGTGATGAATCAAGATTGATTCAAGGTGTTTTGATGATAACAAAGATGATGACAAAAAGCCCATGAGAATGATTTCAAGATTGAGTCAAGAACAATTCAAGAATCAAGAGAAAGATTCAAGAGAAAGTTTCATCAAGAAGATTCAAGATTCAAGAATAATCAAGATCAAGATTCAAGACTCAAAGATTCAAGAATCAAGAGAAGACTTAATCAAGATAAGTATTAAAAAGTTTTTTAAAACATTGAGTAACACAAGAAGTTTTCACAAAATCATTACCAAAGAGTTTTACTCTCTGGTAATCGATTACCAGTGGTTTTAAAATGTTAAGATTTTCAAGATTCAAAATGAAGAGTCACATCTATTGATGTGTAATCGATTACACCTTTATGGTAATCGATTACCGGTGACTGTTTTCGAAAAATTCATTTCCAAAAGTCACATTTCTTCAAGTGACTTGTTTCTGAAGATTCTTTCAAAAGTCATAACTTTTTTAAGTAATTAGTTTTAAAGGAATTGCCAAGAGTTACAAGTTTTGATTTGAGTCATCAAGAAACTATAAATATGTGACCTTGGCATGAAACAAAAAAAACAATCTCATTCATATTCGTCATCTCTTTCAATCATTCTATTTTTCAATCTATCTTTCAACATCTTCTTTCATTTCTTTCAGAACTTTCTTATTTCATCTTCTCTTCATCTTTCTAAAAGTTTTTGTTCAAAACTTTCTCTTCCAAGAAAAGTTCTTTGTTCAAAAACTTGTGCTATTCATCTTTTTCATTCCCTTCTCCCTTTGCCAAAAAGAATTCGCCAAGAACTAACCACCTGAATTCTTTTTGTGTCTCTCTTCTCCCTTTTCCAAAAGAATGAAGGACTAACCGCCTGAATTCTTTTGTGTCTCCCTTCTCCCATGTCAAAGAATTCAAAACGACACAGTCTGAGAATTCTTTTGATTCTTCCCTTTCCCATAAACAAAAGATTTTAAAGGACTAACCGCCTGAGAATTCTTTTGTTTCCCCATTCACAAAGTTTCAAAGGACTAACAGCCTGAGAACTTTGTCTTAACACATTGGAGGGTACATCCTTTGTGGTACAAGTAGAGGGTACATCTACTTGGGTTGTTGTGACTGAGAACAATAGAGGGTACATCTCTTATGGATCAGTTCTAGCGGAGGGTACATCCACTAGGTTGTTCAAAGAGAACAAGGGAGGGTACATCCCTTGTGGATCTTTGCTTGTAAAAGGATTTTTACAAGGTTGAAAAGAAATCTCAAAGACCACAGGTTGCTTGGGGACTGGATGTAGGCACGGGTTGTTGTCGAACTAGTATAAATCTCTTGTGTTTGTCTTCTTCTTCCCTGCTCTTTTAATTTCCACTGGGCACTTTAATTATTGCTTTTACTTTTGGTAATATTAAGAAGGATAGATTTTTAATTAGTAAAGGTTCGTTAATAATTAATTCAACCCCCCCCTTCTTAATTATTCCGAGGCTACTTGATCCAACAGGCCAGGGTTCCACCCCTTACATATGCCCTACTCCAGAGCAGTTTGAGGATGAGGTCGCATGGCAAGGAGACTGGCCCGATACTCAGACAGGGGCAGGACCTACAGGGACCCCCGGAGATGCGGATGGAGCCCAAGAAGATGAGAATATGGCTGAGATCGCTAGACCTGTGATTTCTCCTCATTTAACATTGCTGCTTTCAGTTATTTTGTCATTTTCATTATGATTTACCATTATGGTTTTCAGTTACTTTGACATTGTGATTTGAGGTTACTGTCCGTTGTTGTTAAGTCGAACATGTCGTCATTGTTTAATTTGTCTGTCACAATTACCGCTTCTAGCATATAGTCATACTTACATTACTATGATTTGTCTGAAACGCAAAATGTGTGTAGGCCTTGCAAACTTTCGTTTGCACGAATTTTTCAAAAAACATGTAATCTCGGATATCAACTGTGTTCGGGTGCAAGCTGTTTTTACTCTTTTGTTAGGAAAAATGGCTAAAAAGAAAAAATAAATTGGTTAACTAAAAAGCGAACATGCTTTTGGAAGAAGATGAATTTGCCATTCAGAACACGAGCAGATTTTTTAGAAAAAAAATAATGTGTACACCCGAAGGGTGAATGTTGTGTGTTTTTTAAAACCCCCAAAACAGACTCGGATGAATGCATGAATTGATAAAGGAGCATGTTTTGGAAACACTAGGTTGACTTAAATAGGAAAAATGAATCCTGAGCCCTAGTGTCACATAACCACAAAACTTGATGCTTGAGTGTCCACATGGGTGCATGCATGATCAGTTTTGCACAAATTTCTAAATCATCATTGTTGCATGCGTGTCATGGAAATGATGTGGGACATTCCCTTATCCCGGAACCACTGGCCAAACCAATGCCCTGACTTACATCATGTTCAGCCTTTCTACAAGCCTTTCGAGCCAAAATCTCAAACCCTTCAACCAGCCTTGACCCAGGATGGGAAATTTTGCCCAGGCCCCCGGAAGAAGGAACAGAAGGATCTCTCCGAGAAAGAAGATCCATTCACTGTTAAGCTACAAATGTGCTTCAAGAGAAAAATCCCCGATCGAAGATCGGAAGAAAGCGAAAGAAAAAAGAAGATTCCCGATCAAAGATCGGAAGAAAAAAAAAGAGAAGGAAATTCCCGACCAAAGATCAGAAGAAAGCAAAAGAAAAGGAAAAAAGGAAATTCCCAATCAAAGATTGGAAGAAGACAAGGAAGTGAACAGAAAGGTCTTCAGACCAGACAATATCTGAACAAAATACAGAAATGTCACGAGCAAGAAAGGAAAGAAAGGAAATTGTGACTTACGACACATGAGGCGGTCCCCTTCTTGATTACCAACCAGAATCTCTCGCGTTGGCGACTTTTTCGCCCCGCACTAAACAAAAACAGAAAAAGGAACAGGCCAAAATGCCCAGAGCCAAGTTTTCGACCAAAAACACCGTTCCCGAAAAGCCCTATTGATCCATGATCACACATGTAATCTTTGATTTTATAAGAAATGATTTGCAAAATCAAGTCATGACATATCTATGGTTCAGAATTAGGATGAAACACCTGCCTGTGTGAGGTTTATACACTTTGAGTGATTTTCTTCTATTTTTGTTGGACCCAGTGTTTCCTCTAAATGACCGTTTATGAGTGAAATGCTAACATCCTAAATCTCATTTGCGGTTATGAGAAAATTCTGTCAGCATGTTTCTCTCCCCCAATAGACATTGTTTTTCTTCAAAAAAATATATGTTGCTCTGGTCGGCTGGAGGTTTGTTTCTTTGCTAAAGCATGTTCATATTTTAGTGAAAGAAAAAGGAGACTACTTTAGTTTCCTCTTTGTCATCTAGAGACGGCAAGTCCGATGACACACAGAGACCAATATGGTCATCTGCTTCTTTCGCCGAAGACTCGATGTCTATCGACCGAGACCGCAAAAAAGTCTCACCTTTGTCACCCAGGGATAGCAAGTTTGATGACATGCAGAGACACCTCATGGTTATCCGCACCTTTCATTAACCAGAGGCAAGCAAGCCCGTTGACTCGCAGAGACCAATGTGGTCATCTGCACCCTTCTAAGAGATGTCAGCATCTTCCGATCGAGACTACTTTAGTCTCACCTTGGTCATCCAGAGACAATCAAGGACCAATCATGGTCATCCGCGCCTTCGTCAACCAGAGGCAAGCGAGCCCGTTGATCGAGACTACTTTAGTCTCACCTTCGTCATCTAGAGATGGCAAGCCTGATGACATGTGGAGACCAATCATGGTCATCTGTCGCCTTTGTCAACCAAAGGCAAGCGAGCCCATTGACACACAGAGACCAATGTCGTCACTTGCACATTTTCGTCGAAGACTCAACGTCTATCGACTGGGACTACTTTAGCCCTTTTTTGCCATCCCGAGACAATTGAGTCCGATGGTGCGTAAAGACTGTAATGGTCATGTACTCTTTTGCTATCCAGAGACAATCAAGTCTGATAGCACGCGGAGACACTTCATGGTTATCCGCACCCTCGTCATCCAGAGACGGCAAGTCCGATGACATGCAGAGACAACATATGGTCGTCCGCACCCTTCCTATCCAGAGACAATCGAGTCTGATAGTGCGCGGAAACACCTCATGGTTATCCGCACACTGACTTTCTTTATTTCAAGACCATCAAAGTACCTTTTATCATCCAGAGACAAGCGAGTCTAATGATATTCGGGATGATGGTCATTCGTTTCTTATCATTTTGGAGATTTTGCAGATTTACCTTTGTCATCCAGGGATGATCAAGTCCGATGATGCGCAAAGACTCTTTTCTGCTTACCAGAGACAGTCAAGTTCGATAGCATGCTGAGACATCATGGCTATCCAATTTTATCACTTTCAAGGCACTGAGGTTTTTGCTGATGCTCCTGATGCCTTTTTTGGTCTTTCTGATTGACAGGTTTCGCTGATTGAGCTATTGGTCGATCAGTTGAGGTTCAGCTCGAATGAAATTAGTGTCTTATCTTTACTTCTCTTTTATCTCCAATAAAAGATAAGTAAAGAGGGGTAACTGTCATACCCTAATTTCGTCCGGGGACACTTGTTGTCGGTATGCGGACCTTGGTTGATCACTTTAGGACACTTAAACAAGCATCGTCACGTAATCCGTGAAGTTCCGCGACGTTTCGGAAAGAAAACAAGCATCGTCATGTAATCCATAAAGTTCCACGATGTTTCGGAATGAAATCAGCCAAAAACACGAAAATGGGGGTGTACTTATCAAAATGTGGGGTATGAATAGCAAATGGGCCCATTTGGGCCCTCCCAGAATATTTTGGAGAAAAGGTTGCTTCTGGTGGAAGCAACCCAGGGACGAGCTGGGCAACAACCACCTCCAATTTTCTCCTATAAATAGGGGAAATGGGCTGAGCTTGATGGGTCCAACAATTTTTGCATTGAGCTTTCACTTGAAATTAGTGAGGAGAAGAGAAAGAAGGGAAAAATTCCAAGCCGAGGTGCTTCCATAACGCTTCCGAGACGTTTTCGTGAGCGATTCCGTGAAAGTTCTTCATTGTTCTTCGTTCGTTCTTTGATTCTCAATCGGTAAGTTCTCAAATTCGAAGCTTTCAATTCATTCTATGCACCCTCAGTGGTGCATTCTTGTTTTGTATGCTTTCATTCTTACTTCATTTACTTTCGGTATTCTTTTCTTCTGTTTTTAACGAGTTTCAACCGATCATTTGTGTTGTAATCTCATTAATCTCTGTTAAAACAAAATTCAACCGATCGTTCACGTCGTAACCTAGGTTGAATAAAAAAAAGAAAAATAATAATAAAATAATCAAAATATCTAAAATAATAATAAAATAATAAAAAAGCCCCAATCGGACATTTTACTTTGAAAGTTCCTTTAACTGAGTTGATAATAACCAAGTGAAACAAAGGCTAAAATCCACTCACAAATCAAGCTTTGTCCGCAAAAAGGTCACTTGAAACCGTTTTAAGTTCCAACGCCTTAAACGGTCCTCTTTGCTTTTATCGGTTAACATGGAACGTTCTAAAGTATAAAATCAATACACCGTGTAACTTTACCATTTTTCAAAGAACTACGTAGGTCTGAGTTCCTCATCACAAATCGAGGATATGTAGGAGCAAAAGCCCCGCTTTTATCGACCCCAAAAGATAAAAAAAAACATAAAAAGGGAAAATAAAACAATTTGAAGTCATGGTATTGCACATTTAATTAAAGGTTGTCGTCTCTTGTGACGGATGTGTGGGGTGCTAATACCTTCCCCATGCGTAAAAACAACTCCGGAACCTTTCATACTTAAAGTTCATAGATCCACTTTTGGTTTTTCTAACGTTTTCCTCAAATAAAAGTCGGTGGCGGCTCCACATGTTTTTCTCCCTAGGAAGATGTACCCGTGAGTCTCGCATCGCCCTCCCTCCGAATGGTAGATTGTGACACCAACCATATCTTGTAAGGATTAAATGCTATGTTTACTTGAGAGTCATAATTAGCATTCATCAATTCAATTGATCAGTTAACCTTCTGGATAGAGATCACTCTGGTTCTTTGCTTGGAGCAACTGAAGGTTTGAAGGCTAGTACTCTCTTTCTTCCGGTTGTTGAAAAAGCAATAGTATGTTCTATTTTTCTTTTATAATTTATGGATACTTTGCACACTTTTTCTAAAATACACTGTCAAATATTAAATTGTTCTTCTTTATCAGGCTGATGTACCTAATCTTAAGGATGCTTTGGGGTCAATAGTTGATGTAATGCAGGCAATGGCGTCCTTGATATACTCTCTTTCTTCAAAGGTGATTTTTTTGTATATTTAATAGTACAATTTTTTCTATCGTGTTATTAAATCCTTGCATATAATATGTATAATTAATTAGAGGGAAGAAAAAAAGTATACATGTATGCATTTTTTTTGGTAGAACCAAACATATGTATAATCTAATGGACAGGTGATAGATAGAAATTACAATAATTAAGACTAGTGTGAGAATGTGTAGTTTTCTTCCCTTTTTCAGATCCATTATTAGTTTGGCAAAATTGCACTTTTGGTCGTCCAGTTTATCTCCAATTTCGGATTTGGTCCCTGTGACATCCTGGAATTTCTACCCGGAATTTTGTAAGTATTACATTTAAATATATATATATATATATATATATATATATATATATATATATATATATATATATATATATATATATGTACATTGGGGGAGAAATACGCGAGTTAGACTAATTAACATAATTGGACGGTTATATATTAATTCGCAATTAATTAGTCTAAAAATTATCGTTTTGTGTGCAACTTATAATTAAACAAAACCAACCTCTGAACCGCGCTCAGAGTTTCATTCTGAGCGTTTTGATATATATATTGCCTACCTTTGAAAACAGGCCCCGACGAATGAAGAGAAACGCAAAAAACTGGAACCGGAGAGGCTGCACGCAAACTGAGGCAACATTTTAGCATCCGAAAAAGGTCCAGTTTTTTTCCCTTCTTTTATGGCTGAGTATGTGGTCAAATCAAAGGAAAAGGTGGGCCTTTTTTGCTCCAATCAAAAAAGGACATGTGGAATTGCTTTTGAAAAGAAAATGAAAAAGAAAAGAAAAACCATTTTTTTTAAAAAAGCCAAAAACTTCCAGCACAGCCTTCCCTTTTCTTCTTCCACGTTTCTTTCTTCCTTTTCTTCTCCACCATTGTTGTCTCTCTTCAAGCTCCAAATCCCCCTTCATTTCCACACCAAATTGCAAGATAAAGTTGTTTTTGGAGTCTAGGAGCCTACCTCTACCTCGTGGGACCTTCAATTTTAGGTAAGGGTGGACTTCTTCTCACTTGAAATTTGTGGGTGTTGGGTTCTTGGGAGCTATAATGGGTAGTTCTACTAGGTTATTGCTTTAGGGTAGTTTTTTGTGAAGGAAATTGTTGTAACTATGCTAAACTTGACATGTTTGATGTAAGTAAGACTGCCCATGTTGATTTAGGGTTCAATAATGATGTTTTGATATATATATATATATATATGTGTGTGTGTGTGTGTGTGTGTGTGTGTGTGTGCGCGCGTGTGTGTGTGTGTGCTTAAAATGTAGATAGAAAACTGGTAGAGAGGATGGGGAGAGTTAGCTTAGAGTTAAATGTGGGAATGGTAGTGTTGTAGGTGGAAAATGGTGAGATTTTGAGGTTTAGAAAGCCAAATTTGGGGTTAGTGGAAATTTGAGTTTAAAGTGAGTTGATTCTAGTTTAGAATGTCAATTAAGACTTGTAGGAAAGCTTGGTCAGAGCAAATGAGGAAAATGAGTGGCAAATGTGAAAGGAAAGAGCCATGTATAGTGTAAATTGAGTGTTGAGAGGTCAAATTTTTAATAGGTGGATATTTTACCTTAAAATTAGTTTGAGCAAGTCTAATTCAATGTTATAGACTTGATGAAGATGAGTGTTTACCCCAAAATCACCAAATTTTCATTTTGACCTTTCAAACCTTGAAAATTCACTAAATTTGGTGGGTTTTGGATACCTATAATTTGCTTTACCTTGGTTTGAAGTTTGTTTTTGGGCTTGAACATGATTTATACATGGTTTAGGACTTGTAGGATCCAATTTGAGTGGAATTGGATGCATGCAAGCTAGATTTCGAAAATCTGCAAAGTTATGCAGAAAAACTGCCCAATTATGCAGAAAAAAAACTGGTTATGCAGTGCTAGTTCCTGCTGTCACAGGAAATGTAGTATATCTCGTGTTCTAGACATTCATTAGCAGATCCCAACGGTCAAAACTTAGATTTCTCTATTAGGAACCCCCTGTTAAATTTTCAAGGCGATCCAATGGTTAACGAATCGGAACAAAAAGGATTTTACTGAGGTATGTGGATAGGAAAAACTCTGTGGAATTCAAATGAATCTTGTGTAAAGATTTCTGCCTCCACTCTGTTTTTTTTAAGGTAGTTTCATGACAAATGGGATTGAATTGATTTGAAATTGTGAAAGCTTGTAGGGGTTGATGGGGACCCGGTGCTGAGAGGAACGAGGAGAAGGGCTACGTACGGGTGCGTGAGCTCAATTTAAAGGTGGGCAACTGGGGATGGTGTGCTTATGCCTGGGCTTGTGGAAATGGGATATTTGTTTTGCGCCATCGCCCAATCGCCACCTAGTACCACATATGACGGGTTCCCCATAACCCAATAAGCTCGGTGTGAGAAAGTGTGGAAGAGTCAGTCTTCCAACATTTATTAGTTGACCACAGAGCGGTACTTGAGGATATGTCGCGGGGGTCAGGAGACCTTGGGGATGTCAGGTGGGGTGCTATTGCCCAAAACCAAGCTTGACCAATCCCGACCCACCCCGGGCATAGTCAGCCAGTGAGAACCAGTGATGTACCTAAGCAGGCGAGCTCCTGGCAGTCAACCAATAAAGGAACAAAAGTCCATGAAGCAGGGAGGCTTGTGTGGCGGCTGGCCAGCTATCTATCTTGGGTTGTTATCTGAAAAATTCCCTCTGGTAATCGATTGCCATTTGTGTGTAATCGATTACTGGGTTTAAAAATTGAAATAGGACGTTCATTAGCTTCTGGTAATCGATTACCAATTGTGTGTAATCGATTACACAGTGTTATATGCTACTGGTAATCGATTACCAATTGTGTGTAATCGATTACACAGTTTTATATGCTACTGGTAATCGATTACCAATTATGTGTAATCGATTACATAGTGTTATATGCTACTAGAAATCGATTACCATTTATGTGCAATCGATTACACAGTGTAACTTTTAGGTTCCAATGTGCAAAGGCTATTGTAATTCGTTTTTGGGCATTGATAATCGATTACATACTTTGGTAATCGATTACCAGAGAGGAAATCTCTTGAAAAAGACATTTTGACTATGCGTAGCCGTTATGGGACACATTGTATTGTTACCTGTGTAGTTAGATTTCTTGTGAAAGAGTCTACCTTCCTTCTTTTATCTCTTGTAGACTGCTATGGCAGCGCAGTTGATCCATGATCGCGTTGTGATGGAGTGCCTAGAGGGTGTTTGGGAGACCCTCGAAGGCAATGAGAGGTGCCGATTCCGTGGCACAATTTGACTCACTGCTACTTCGCTAGTACATCCGGAGCAACCCGCACGCACACTTCAGCAGCCTGTGGAGTGGATACTACCTACACCTACTCCATATCGACTAGTTGAGCCGGTTCAAGTGATAGAGGTGTCATCCTCTGAAGAGGATCTTGAAGAGGACCCAAAGGAGTTACCTCCTGAACCTGATATGGACGCCCCTGACTTACCAGAGCATGATGAGGACCCACTCCCCGATGTTGATTCTCCAGAGGATATTATGTCAGCATCTGAGGCAGACTCTACAGAGGAGAGTGGCCCTAGAGGGACAGCGAATAGTGACGACTCTTCATCATACCAGACGGCTCCTTAGATTAGGCGTACATACTTTTTGTGGGTGGGTGTATCTAGTTCATACTGTTAGGTTTACTCTTTTGATTTTTTTTTGGGTGGGTAGACCTCTTGTATAGAAATTTTGATGATTGTATATATTGTGGCTAAAGCCACCACAGTTGTTACCTTTGCTCTGGATGTCACTGTGCTATTTTGCAAACTCCCATATTTTGGACAGTTTTTTATGATGGAAACAATTATGTTTTATCTTGTTATTTGAAAAAGAAATGTTAATGAACTTTATTTGAAAAGAGTTTACCGACCGCACCTTATTATTTCTCACGTGACGACCTAAAATGATGGCTGGTATATTTTTGAAAGAGAAAAATAGTTTGGAGGTTATGAGTGATAAAAAAGAAATGAATCCAAATAGAGTTGTGAACTGGTCATTCAGGACTCTATAGTGATAATTTTCCTTCTGAAATTAATTATCGTGTAATGAATAACAGTGCGAAAAAAAAAGAGAGAAAAAGAAATTTCCTATGCTTTCTGCTATTTAATTTATTACTATTAAACCAGTCATTATTTAGGGACGCCACAATTGGTGGTATCAGGGCAAAAGTTGGATTCTAGTGAACCTGTCCATTGTCTTACTGTGTGAATGCTTTGTATCTCTGAAACTTGGAAGTAGGTTTCGGGGAGTGACGTTAAGTTACAAATTGTGTGTAATTCTACCCTCTTGTCTTAAGCAGGAATGTGCAATTGATTTAGTAGAATTGTTGTGTGTATATATATATAGAGAGAGAGATATTGTTATAACTGTCATAGCCTATATGGTACACTCTCTCAGTAGAATTTCTTGGATACTAATAGCTTCCCTACAGGTTAGGTATGGCAGGACGTGGTAGGGATCATAACCGTGATGTCCTCGACCGCATCACAGCTGTGCTGGAAACTCTAGTGCAGGAACATGATGTGGAGCTGGAAGAGTATCGGAGACTCATGGCTTTCCATAAGAACCACCCGCCGAAGTTCAGTGGGGACTATGATCCAGAGGGTGCTAGGTTATGGTTAGCTGAGACTGAGAAGATTTTCGAGGCGATGTGTTGCCTCGAGGAGCATAAGGTTCCTTATGTGACGTTCATGCTCCAAGGAGAAGCCGAGAACTGGTGGAAGTTCGTGAAACCTACATTAGCAGCACCTGGAGGCGTGATTCCTTGGAATGCCTTCAAGGACAAAGTGTCACACAAAATTAGAGGGAAATTTGAATTTCTATTCAAATTTCACTTGAATTTGAAATTGAATTTGTGGAGCCAAAATTTCACTAATTATGATTAGTGAATTTTAGCTATGGTTCAACCACTAATCCAAGATCAAGTTCAACATTCTCCACTAAGTGTGCTTAGGTGTCATGAGGCATATAAAGCATGAAGGACATGCACAAAGTGTGACTCTATGATGTGGCAATAGGGTGTAGCAAGAAAATGCTCACCTCCCCCTCTAAAATTTAATTGGATTGGGCTTCTCCCAATTCAATTAAATTTATTTCCAACCACACACATCAAATATTCACTTAATGCATGTGAAATTACAAAACTACCCCTAATACAAAAACTAGTCTAGGTGCCCTAAAATACAAGGGTTGGAAAATCCTACACTTCTAGGGTACCTTACCTATATTGTGGAGCCCTAAATACAAGGCCAAAAAAATAATGAAACCTTAATCTAATATGTACAAAGATAAGCGGGCTCATACTTAGCCCATGGGCCCGAAATCTACCCTAAGGCTTATGAGAATCCTAGGGCCTTCTCTTGCATCTCTGGCCCAATCTTCTTGGAGTCTTCTATCCAATGCCCTTGCAGGGTAGGATTGCATCAGGGGAAGTATATTGATAATGAGAGCATTGTGGTGGTAGGCAACTGTAGTGCAATGATACAGAGGAAGCTACCAAAGAAGTTTAAAGACCCTGGGAGTGTGACTATCCCTTGCACCATAGTGAAGGAGTTGGTAGGAAAGGCCCTTATTGACTTAGGGGCGAGCATCAACCTGATGCCCCTATCAATGTGCAGAAGAATTGGTAATCTGAAGATAGACCCTACTAGGATGACACTTCAGCTAGCAGACCGCTCAATCACAAGACCGTATGGGGTGGTAGAAGAAGTCCTAGTCAAGGTCTGCCACTTCACCTTTTTAGTGGACTTTGTCATCATGGATATCGAAGAAGACACGGAGATTCCTTTTATCTTAGGTAGACCCTTCATGTTGACTGCCAACTGTGTGGTGGACATGGGGAATGGAAATCTGGAGATGAGCGTTGACATTCAGAAGGTGACCTTCAACCTGTTTGAAGCAATAAAATATCTAGAGGAGAACAGGAAGTGCTTCAAGGTGGAGGAAGTTGACAAGGAAAACATTAGCGCTCTTGCAACTCCACAGACTTCGCTGGAAAGAGCTTTGGTAAATGTTGTAAACTGCTTAACCAGTGAAGAAGAAAAAGGTCTTAAAGCTTGCTTGGAAGACTTGGATTGAGAAGACAACATCCCTGAGGGGGAAGCCAGCTTCGAGGAACTGAAGAGCGAGATTCCATCCGAGAAGAAGAAGGTAAAATTGAAGATATTTCCTAACCATTTAAAGTATGTGTTCCTAGAAGAAGATGAGACCAAGCCTGTGGTGATCAACAATGCACTCACATCTGAAGAAGAAAACAGGTTAGTAGAAATTTTGAAAAGACACAAGGAAGGAATTGGGTGGCATATATCAGACCTCAAAGGTATCAGCCCTACCTACTGCATGCACAAGATAATGATGGAAAAAGATTACAGACCAGTCCGATAACCCTAGAGATGGCTAAACCCAACAATGAAGGAAGAGGTAAGGAAGAAGGTGCTCAAGCTTCTAGAGGCTGGGCTTATCTACCCCATCTCTGATAGTGCTTGGGTAAGCCCAGTATAGGTGGTACCGAAGAAAAGGGGAATGACAGTCATTCAGAACGAAAAGAACGATCTAATACCAACAAGGACTATCACGGGCTGGAGAATAGGATCATTTTCCTTTGCCTTTCATGGATCAGATGCTGGAGAGGCTTGCAGTACAGACATACTACTGGTTCTTAGATGGATATTCAGGATACAACCAGATTGTTGTGGACCCCAAGGATCAGGAGAAGACGACCTTCACATGCCCTTTTGGTGTCTTTGCTTATAGACGGATGCCATTTGGGTTATGTAATGCACCTGCCACCTTCCAAAGGTTCATGCCGGCCATTTTTTCAGATATGGTGGAGAAAAGCATAGAAGTATTCATGGAAGACTTTTCAGTGTTTGGGCCCTCATTTGAAAGCTGCTTTAAGAACTTGGAGATGGTACTACAACGGTGCATAGAGACTATCTTGGTGTTGAATTGGGAGAAGTGCCACTTCATGGTTCGAGAAGGCATAGTCTTGGGCTATAAAATTTCAGCCCAAGGGATTGAGGTAGATCGGGCAAAGATAGAGGTCATTGAAAAGTTTCCGCCACCATCAAATGTTAAGGGCATCAGAAGCTTCCTAGGGCATGCAGGGTTCTACAAGAGGTTCATCAAGGACTTCTTAAAGATTGCAAAGCCACTGAGTAATATGCTAAATAAGGACATGGTTTTCAAGTTTGATGAAGAATGTTTAGCAGCATTCCAAACCCTGAAGCACAAGCTCACAACCGCACCAGTAATGATTGCACCTGACTGGATCAAGGAATTTGAATTGATGTGTGATGCTAGTGATTATGCAGTGGGCGCAGTTCTATGATAGAGGCAAGACAAGGTATTCCATGCCATCTACTATGCTTGCAAGGTCCTTAATGAAGCACAAATGAATTATGCCACCACGGAGAAAGAGATGCTAGCCATTGTCTTTGCCTTGAAGAAATTCAGGTCATATTTGGTAGGGTCGAAGGTCATAATTTTCACTGATCATGCTGCTATCAAGCACCTTCTCACCAAAGCAGATTCCAAACCAAGGCTGATTAGATGGGTCCTGCTGATACAAGAGTTCAACATTGTCATCAAAGATAAGAAGGGATATGAGAACGTGGTAGCTGATCACCTGTCCCATTTAAAGAATGAAGGAGTAACGAAAAAAGAACCGGAGGTAAGAGGAGAGTTTCCAGATGAGTGCCTCTTGCAAGTTGCCATGAGACCTTGGTTTGCTGACAAGAATAATTATAAAGCCACAGGGATCATTCCAAAAGAATTTAACTGGAGTCAGAAGAAGAAATTTTTACATGATGCCTGCTTCTATGTATGGGATGACCCTCATCTATTCAAGTTGGGAGTTGATAATCTGCTAAGGAGGTGTGTTACGATGGAGGAAGCATAGAGCATTCTTTGGCACTGCCACATTTCACTTTATGGCGGTTGTTAGTCTATGAATACGACTAACTTTTGTGTATAAAACCTGTGTAAATTGTATCAAACTCCTCTAATTTATGGTTATTTTGTAGTGTTGTAATTACTTTTTGTTAAAGATACGTAATAAATACTTAGTACTCTCATTTTGTGTGTTTAATAATCATTTCTCTCAATTTTAGGTTAATTAGGCAAGTTTGTGAAGTGCTAATTTTCATCTGCTCGCTAAGCTAATCTGCTGGCTTAGCAAGCCATCCGCTGAGTGTAACACTCCATTGGCTGAGTGCAAGGAAGAATCTGGAAGAAGGATGAGTTGTGCATGTTTGCTGAGCAAGGGCTCATCCTGCTAAGCGCACTGCTTGAGTCCATCCACTGAGCGAGAAGACGCGCGCTAAGTCGAAATTCACTAATGCACGCTAAGCGGTCCATAGTTGTGCTAAGTGCAAAAGCACTAACAAGGCTACCTATTTAAGCCTGAAATCAGAAATGGAGAGGGAGTTTGGGCAATTCTTGAAGCTTTTGCATGTTTAGAGATTTCTAGAGAGAGAAAGGTCCAAGTTCTAGAGTGTTTTGAGAGCTTTTGTTGTGCGAAGACTGGCAGAGAATTGAGCGTGAAGAGGAAGCCATCCTGAGAGCATGAGATGAGTCTGTGAGTGATTGTGAGATTCTAGAGGTGGAGGAGACATTCCCACTACTTGTATTTCTTCAATCCTTCATTTTTCTCTTCCCTTTGTTGTAAAGGAAGCTTCCAAGATATGGAGAGCTAAATCCTCTGTTGGTTCTTCCTTGTACGTACTTGATGTAAATACCCATATATCTATTTAATGATGTTTTATGTGTTCTCTGTGCTATCAGTACATCATTTCAGTGTGCTTTTACCTTGATCATGCAGATGCATGCTTTGTTATGATCATTCAACAGTGGAAACTGGTCTTATTCTTAGAACTTGATAGGATGGGGCTAGTTTATCGTATTATCACGAGGGATCGGGGTATAGTAACCTAGTTGTTGTATGTTTGTCTTAATGCGGTTCTGGTCGAGTTTAGTCCAACAAGAGGAATCTGAGGATAATGCTTTGTCAGGATTAGGCTAGACTATCATGAGGAATCGGGGTTTAGCATTTCAGGAGACACCATAGAACACATGAGCATTGTTAAGTAGAGAATATCCTTATAACATCAGGCACCTAATAGGAAGACCAACATGTTGTCTACTTGTCTTTACACATCATTACTCACGTGATTTTCCTTTTAATAGTTAGTTTACATACCTGTTCATAGTCCACACATATCTTTTCAAACTAGACACCTAATTACTGAATATAGCTTTACCAAGTAACACAAGTTCCTCGAGAGTTCGATACTCGGTTCTTACCGTTTTACACTACTTGCGCGATCCGGTGCACTTGCTGGGTCGAACAAGTTTTTGGCGCCATTGCCGGGGAACTTCATTCTATTTGGAAAGTTAGTTCATTCCTAGGTGTCTATTCTTTATTATTTAATAAACTGTGAATATTTACTTTCTATTCATATTTGTCTTCCTCTTGAACTGGATAACCGCTGTTTCTGTTAGTGTTTTATATGCATAGATCTCCCACAAGCAATTTAGTTCCTCTGGACTTGGAGATTAAAGCTACATTGAGAAGGAACAGAGCCGAGAGGAGAAAAAAATTACTGCAAGACGGGACAGTAGTGTCCATTCTTGAGGAAGAAACTCATTTTTCTGATTCTACATCATCCGACTCACCATCATCAAGGGAATCCGCAACCTATTTACCAAAAGTCGTTTCCATGGCTGATGAACACCAGCAAAGAGTTACCCTTAAGGACTATTCAAGCAGTTCAGTACTGTAATTCTTTACCAGCATTGCACATCCTGAAGTTCAAGCTCACAACATAAACTACCCTAATTCTTTGATTCATTTAATATAGGGGAACTTATTCCAAGGATTACCAAATGAGGACCCCTATGCACATTTAGCGACATTCATTGAAATCTGTAACACTGTAAAGATTGCAAGCATGCCAAATGAAGCCATTAGACTCAGTCTATTTTCATTTTCCTTGGTAGGCGAAGCCAAGAGGTGGCTCTACTCATTATGGGTAACAGTCTGAAAACCTGGGAAGAAGTTGTTGAAAAGTTTCTGAAGAAATATTTCCCGAAGTCAAAGATTGCGGAAGGGAAAGCTGCAATCTCTTCATTTCATCAATTCCCAGACGAGTCCTTAAGTGAAGCGTTGGAGATGTTTAGAGGTTTATTGAGAAAGACTCTCACCCATGGGTTCTCTGAGCCAATTCAATTGAATATGTTTATAGATGGGCTGAGACCACAAACTAAGCAACTGCTAGATGCTTCAGCAGGGGAAAAGAATAAAGTTGAAGACCCCTGAAGAGGCAACTGAGCTAATTGAGAATATGTCAACCAGCGATTGATCGAGACCATACCCGAATCAAATAAACATTAAAATGTTGTAACTAGGAAGATCCTAGGTCGTTTCCCAATGAGCAATGATAAACCAAATGTTCATAACAGATAGTAGGAAATAGTAACAAATTGGGTGGTGTATGCTTTTGTAAATTAAACAGCAAGTAAAATTGAATTAGAAAATATCAAAATTAAAATACGTTGCTTCCCCTTGATTCACAAGCAAGTCTCTTATCCTAGGTTGCGAGAATTTATCCTTTATCAGTTCAACCACTTAATCCAACCCTAAATTAAATTACTAAGCGAAATTCAACATAAGGCATTCATTATGTGATTAAGCATCACATACACCAATTACTCATAAAAGATAATTAAGCATGAACGTAAATTAAGCGCAGAGACAATTAATCAAGTACTAAGCATGCTTGAATTAATAGCAACAAATTTAGAGTAATTAGTGAAGAGGAAAAAGAACTGAACAGAATTTAACAATAATAATAGAACTTCAAAGAGAAATGTGCTTGATCCTCAAGAGAAAACAATGTTGGGGACTTAGCCTTCCATTAATCAATTAGAGAATGAAATTATAGATTGAAGAACAAAATTTTATTGCTAAAAATGAAAAGTCTGAACTGGAATTGTAAAAAACGAAAAATAAAAGAGAAAGAGAAGAGAGACTAAAACTAAAAATGAAAAAATAGAAGAGAGAGAGGAGAGAGAGAGAGGGCTAAACTAGAACCGTGGTGCTGTCATATAGTTTTTCAGCCCCGAAGCTTACAAATCTGTTTTTAATCCAAGCCCATAAGTAAAATCAAATCAAATCTAGATAAGATAAGATCTAGATGAAATAATGTCTAGATGAGATCAAATCTAAATAATATCTAGATAAGATAAGATCTAATTTTGTAGAATAAAATAGTTTACCCTCTTCAAGTCCAAGCCCAATTCTGGATTCAAGCCCAATGCTTCATTAATTCCTGAAATTAGATTAAAAACATCAAATTAGCTGAATGGGCCCAAATAATAAAACTGCCTAATTAATTTGACAATTAAGACTAATTAATACTTAAAATGGTGCAAAAAGGGTTAAGAAATAGGAGAAAATAATGGCACATCAACACCCCCCACATCAAAATGAAATAAAGAACAAAATCCAAGGTTATCAAAGAAAGACAAACAAAAACATTTACATATTTCTCACTGAACATCAAGGAATGAAAGGAATGGGTAACATCTAACATGAAGAGATCCAAAGAGTCAAGACATTCGTGAAAACCATCCAAGCAACCCAATCATGGCAAAATAATTAATCAGCTCAATAATGAAAAATGATTAAGCCTCATAAGGTATACACTCTATCTCTCAAGTGTCTAGGCTACTGTTTACTCTTGAAGCACCCATGAAAACAAACACCACATAGACTTGGCAAAATTCTAAAATTGACAAACAACTTGACAACACATGCATATGAGGATCAAAAGGTCTTTAAAGGTTGTAATGGGCCCAAGGACAAGGTAGGGAAAAAATATGGAATAAGTAGCTAAATCCCAAAGGAATAGAGGAGCAATGGGGAATAAGTGGAAATTAAGCGCAAGTAGTAAACCCAAACCCTCTAATATCAACAAAATCAATCAAGGCTCTCAAATCAAGTCCTCATAACAAGACCTCATTTATTCAACTTCACTTCTTTTCTTTTTCTTCTTCTTTTTTTTTTTTTTGAACAATACGAATTTGTAGAATTTGCAGCAATTGAAATTTTTTTTTCAATTTTTTTTTTGAAGAATGAATTTGAAGATTAAAGCAAGAACTAGGCAATATACAAATACATCAAGCATGGCCAAAATAAAACATTAAGCATGGCCAAAAATCATATCTTCCAATGAAACATACCCCCCCCCCCCACACTTATTCCCAGCTTATTCCCAAAACAATTCCAAAGCTCCAAAATTCCTTAAGGGTAAGGTGATATCATGGTTTTTCACTTAAGGCTTGTAATGAGCTTCAAAACAAAGAAAGGGGAACATAGGCTCAAAGGGGCTATCAAAGGAATTAATTCAAGGTAAGTCCATTTGGCAAGAAGCTTATAAGAACAAAATTGCCTAAATCATTTCCAAATATGCATGTGAATTAGGAAGCATCAACAAGAATTAAGCCAAGGCTATTGTGCAATCAATCAATGGGGAAAAACACACCAAAAGATTATGATGATGGATGGCTCAAATTCTCACAAAGGTAAACTTATCACTTTCAAAACTATCATGACTTGTAGAGGAAAAATAAAGATTTCAAATCACACAATGTCAAGAGACTTTTATTTTCAGAACAAATACCCATTTCTTGAACATATCCTATAATTCAAAGAAAAACATGCAAAGTTGTACATGCAAACAAAATTGACCAAAATTAAACTAGAACCCAACAAAACTAGAAAGAATTGACCTAAAATATTAAACTAGAAACCCAACAAAACTAACAAAATTAAACTAATTTAACACAACTAACAAAACCAAAACCAAAGAACACACTCCCCTCCATACTTAAACAACACATTGTCCTCAATGTAGCACAATTAAAAGATTAAGAGCAATTAAACCATCAAATAGAATCAGACAAATGTAATAAAATTAAAGGAGGAGATAGGAAAAGAAAAACTCCCTAAGTCATGGTGGAAAGGAAGTAAGCTGAAATAAGGAGATCTTTTGAGCAAGGACAACCCCCAATGTGTAATTGGATGCATCGCACATTAGCTCAAATGGGGTTGTCCAATCAGGTGCCTGAATGATAGGGGTGGTAGTAAGTGTTCTTTTGAGGCAATGAAAGGCCTCTTTGCATTTATCATTAAAGTCAAACTCCACCTCCTTTTGCAACAAGTTGGATAGTGGAAGGGCTACCTAGCTAAAATCTCTTATAAAGCGCCTGCAGAATCCTGCATGACCAAGAAAAGATCGCACCTCTCGCACGTAAGAGGGGTAAGGAAATTGTGAAATAACAGAAATTTTTGCAGGATCTACTTCAATGCCCTTTTTGGAAATAATGTGGCCTAAAACTATACCTTGCTCAACCATAAAATGACATTTTTCAAAATTTAGAACAAGGTTAGTTTTAGTGCATCTATTCAAAACCTTTTCCAGACTATCCAAACAAACATCAAAAGAGAATCCATATACAGTGAAATCATCCATAAACACCTCTATGCAATTTTCTAAAAAATCACTAAAAATACTAATCATGCACCACTGGAAGGTACCAGGGGCATTGCACTGGCCGAAAGGCATCCTCCTATAGGCAAAAGTGCCGAAGGGGCAGGTGAATATGGTCTTTTCCTGATCCTCAAGAGCAATAGTGATTTGCATATAACCAGAAAAACCATCAAGGAAACAGTAGTGAGATTTACCAGCGAGGCGTTCAAGCATCAGGTCAATGAATGGCAGTGGAAAATGGTCTTTTTTGGTAACCTGGTTTAGCCTCCTATAGTCGATGTAGACTCTCCAACTGTTCTGCACCCGAGTAGGAATCAACTCCTCCTTCTCATTTTTTATCACAGTGAGGCCGGTTTTCTTCGGAACTACCTGGACAGGACTCACGCATTGGCTGTTGGAGATAGGATAAATGATTCTAACTTGCAAAAACTTGGTTACCTCCTTCTTCACTGCATCAAGAATCACTAGGTTGAGTCTTCTCTGTGGTTGTCTTACTGGTTTAGCCCCATCTTCTAAATTTATTCGATGCATACATGTGGATGGGCTAATACCAGGAATGTCCGCCAGGGTACAGCCTATAGCTTTCTTATGCTTCATGAGAATAGATAATAGCTTCTCCTCTTGCTCATCAGCAAGGGAGGCAGATATAATTACTGGAAAACTTTTGCTATCATCCAAGTAAGCATATTTTAAATTTGATGGCAGAGGCTTCAATTCTGGTGTGGGCGGCTGGATAATGGTAGAAAGAGATGATTTCTCAGGCTGTACCTCATAAAGAAAGTCAGAGGTATGTGTACTTCCTAAAACATGGTTAGTTCTATCTGACTCTAGAAAATCAATCTCAAGAGGTAAAACATCACCAGACATGTAATCAATATAAATTTCAAATTCACTCTCAGCATCAAATTCAGACATATGATTAGGTACAAATTCAGATTCAATGCATGAAGAGTGACAGGCATGCAGATTACAATGAAGATTAGTCATGTATTCATCAACAATATTGTTAATTATTTCAACACGAAATACATAAAGATCTTCAGATGGGTGTTTCATAGCATCAAGAATATTAAAATGAAAAGTTATATCACCAAACTCCATAGATAGTGTGCCTGCATATACATCTATCTTAGTTCTAGCAGTTTTCATAAAAGGTCTGTCTAGAATGATGGGAACTGATCCTTTAGAAAATTCCTCCTCCATGTTGAAAATATAAAAATCAACATGGAAAATCAGTTCACCAACTCTAACTAAGACATCCTCTATGAAACCAGCAGGATAGACAACACTTCTATTAGCTAAATGAATTACCACATCAGTTGACTGCAAAGGACCTAGAGATAGAGAATTAAAAATAGACAGAGGCATAACACTAACAGAAGCTCCTAAATCTAGCATGGCATTGTCAAACTTACTATTCCCTATAATACAAGGTATGCTGAATGTACCTATATCTTTACATTTTTCAGGGATTTGGGGAACAAATTTACCAATCAATGCGGAGGCATTTCTGCCCATACTAATTTTTTCACTTCCTTTAAGCTTCCGCTTATTAGTGCACAGCTCCTTCAAGAATTTAGCATATCTTGGAATTTGCTTTATTGCATCCAGCAGAGGTATGTTTACCTCTACTTTTCTAAATGTTTCCAATATCTCCTTCTCTGTCTCTTCCATTTTTTTTGTTGGAAAATGCTCTTGGAGGGAATGGAAGAGGGATATGCTACTTCTATAAATCAGAATTACCAGTGGAAGATTCACCTGCATAGAAATTGTTAGGTAACTTACTCTTTAAATTTTTGTCATCATCTTTTTCTGGAGTAGAGTGAAGTTGGGCAGTTTCATTTGCGGATGAGGAAGATGTTGCTGGTTGAGGTCCTTGACACTGCTTTCCCAACCTCAATGCAATGGCACTCACATTTTTGGGATGCTGGACAGATTGAGAAGGTAATCTATTAGAATTATGGGATTGTTGTTGATTTAACTGTGTAGCCAATTGTCCCATCTGATTAGTTAAGCTCTGAATGGAGGCTCTGGTCTCTTGTTGAAACTGCATGTTTTGCATAGTCATTTTCCTCACAAGTTCTTCAAGGGAAGGTTGCGGAGGAGCCTCAACTGTTTGCTATTTCTGGGGTTGTTGTTGTTGTTGTTGTTGTTGGATCGGTGGAGGAACGTATGGTCTGCTTGGGCCAGCAACATTCTGAAAATAAGGCTATTGTTGTTGCTGCTGTTGTAAAGGACTCAACCATCTAAGGTTGGGATGATTCTTCCACCCGAGATTGTACCTATTGCTGGAGAGCTCATAATTGTTTTGTTGTGGTTGATTTTGCTGCTGAGGTTGAGGAGGTCTGTTGTAGATGTTTGCAGCATAAGCTTCAGGGTGTTCAATTGCTTCAGATTGTTGCACAGAAGGGCAAAGGTCTGTGTGGTGGTCGGCAGAGGAGCATAAACCACAGAGTCTGGTGACAGGTGCTGATTTTTTATTCATAGCCAGTTGGGTTACCAGGTTAACCAAGGCATCTAGTTTACCTTCAAGCTTCTTAGTCTCGATTGATGAAGATGAATTTGTGGCTACTTCATGCACTCCTCTAATGACAATAGCATCACTTCTGGCACTAAATTGCTGGGAGTTTGAAGCCATCTTCTCAATTAAATTTATGGCTTCAGTAGGGGTCATGTCTCCAAGGGCTTCACCATTGGCAGCATCTATCATGCTTCTCTCCATGTTACTGAGCCCTTCATAAAAATATTGGAGGAGAAGTTGCTCAGAAATCTGGTGGTGAGGGTAACTGGCACATAGTTTCTTAAATCTCTCTCCACTGAGTTGTCTAATGCCTGAAATATCTTTTTTGATGGTTGTGGTCCTGGAAGCAGGGAAAATTTTTTCTAAGAATACTCTCTTGAGGTCATCCCAGCTCGTGATGGACCTTGGAGAAAGATAATATAGCCAGTCCTTTGCCACTCCCTCTAAAGAATGAGGAAAGGCCTTCAGAAATATGTGATCCTCCTGGACATCTGGTGGTTTCATGGTGGAGCAGACAATATGGAATTCTTTCAGATGCTTGTGTGGGTCTTCACCTGCAAGGCCATGAAACTTTGGAAGCAAATGGATCAGTCCAGTTTTAAGAACATATGGGACATCCTCATTAGGGTATTGGATGCACAAGCTTTCTTAGGTGAAATCAGGTGTAACCATTTCCCTTAGAATCCTTTCACGGGGTGGAGGTTGTGCCATGTTTCTCAGAATGTTCAAAATTATAATGCTCAGGATGCTCAAAAGGTACTAAATGATGTGTAACTAATCTATGAAATGTCCTATCTATCTTAGGATCAAAGGGTTGTAAGTCAAATGGATTTCCTCTAGTCATACACTAAATTCAGCATGCAGAATTAGTTACCTTCTTAAGCAAGTAACAATGTAGGTTTGAACTACAGCTACCATCAAATGATGTCCAAATGACTTGAAATATTGTGAGCAACCTTATACAATGATGAGAAGATAGCACATAAAATTTCAAACAAAAATTCAAAGTCTAACTATAGAAGCTAAAATTGGTAAGTTAAGAAAAATAAGAGAATAAACTTGGAAAATAAAAAAACTTTTGATAGAATCACTTTTTTTGGACGATGAAGACCTCAGCCGGCCGTAGTCCAAATACCATGGCATAGGAAATTTTTTTCTACCCCAAATACATATATAATAATTGCGATTCTGACAACCGGAGCAAAAGTTAGGGCCGTTTGAAGTTTTGACAAAAATAAAATTTGCTACTTTTTTGGAACTTTCAAATCTAACCAAACTAAAGGCTCTAGCTATTTTTCCCAAAAAATATGGATTACAAGAAGTTACCACAAAAAAATTCAGCCAAAAATAACAACTCTAAGTACTAAAACAAAAAATCCCAAATAATTCAGCAAGGGTGGTCGCTAAAATTCGTCGCTACATGATTTCCACTACTACTTTGTTTTGCCAGTTCAGCAAAAGTGGTCACTAAATCCATCGCAAAGCACTATTCACAGCAAAACGCAAAAACTGAAACAGGGGAAGCGCTAAAAAGAAAAACTAAATAAAACACCACACTAAACAAAATAACAAGACTCTAAACAACACTTAACGCAACACGAACACAACACTAACACAACACACGAAAGCATAAAACAACTAAACATAAAACACGAATCACTAGCTATTATGAACCTTTGGACACTGCTCCCCGGCAACGGCGCCAAATTTGATCAAGGCCGTACCCGAATCAAATAAACATTAAAATGTAGTAACTAGGAAGTGATCCTAGGTCGTTTCCCAACGAGCAATGATAAACCAAATGTTCATAACAGATAGTAGGAAATAGTAACAAATTGGGGGGGGGGGGGGTTGCTTTTGTAAATTAAACAGCAAGTAAAATTGAATTAGAAAATATCAAAATTAAAATACGTTGCTTCGCCTTGATTCACAAGCAAGTCTCTTATCCTAGGTTGCGAGAATTTATCCTTTATCAGTTCAACCACTTAATCCAACCCTAAATTAAATTACTAAGCGAAATTCAACATAAGGCATTCATTATGTGATTAAGCATCACATACACCAATTACTCATAAATGATCATTAAGCATGAACGTAAATTAAGCGCAGAGACAATTAATCAAGCACTAAGCATGTTGGAATTAATAGCAACAAATTCAGAGTAATTTTAGTGAACAGGAAAAAGAACTGAACATAATTTAACAATAATAATAGAACCTCAAAGAGAAATGTGCTTGATCCTCAAGAGAAAACAACGCTGGGGACTTAGCCTTCTATTAATCAATTAGAGAACGAAATTATAGATTGGAGAACGAAATTTTATTGCTAAAAATGAAAAGTCTGAACTGGAATTGTAAAAAACGAAAATAAAAGAGAAAGAGAAGAGAGACTAAAACTAAAAACAAAAAAAATAGAAGAGAGAGAGGAGAGAGAGAGAGAGAGAGGGCTAAACTAGAACCTTGGTGCTGCTATATAGTTTTTCAGCCCCAAAGCTTACAAATTTGATTTTAATCCAAGCCCATAAGTAAAATCAAATGAAATCTAGATAAGATAAGATAAGATAAGATCCTGATGAAATAATATCTAGATGAGATCAAATCTAAATAATATCTAGATAAGATAAGATCTAATTTTGTAGTATAAAATAGTCTGCCCTCTTCAAGTTCAAGCCCAATTCTGGATTCAAGCCCAATGTTTCATTAATTCCTGAAATTAGATTAAAAACATCAAATTAGCTGAATGGGCCCAAATAATAAAACTGCCTAATTAATTTGACAATTAGGACTTATTAGTACTTAAAATGGTGCAAAAAGGGTTAAGAAATAGGAGAAAATAATGGCACATCAGCGATCATGCCATTCTGCGCGACAGAGTTCATTAGCCCACAAAGAAAAGCTTGTTAGAACTATCATCACATGATGCTTTATTGGCACAGAATAAGTTGCTTTCTAGGAAACTTGAGATTTTAAGGGTAACAGTCTGAAAACCTGGGAAGAAGTGGATGAAAAGTTTCTGAAGAAATATTTCCCGGAGTCAAAGACTGCGGAAGGGAAAGCTGCAATCTCTTCATTTCATCAATTCCCTGACAAGTCCTTAAGTGAAGCGTTGGAGAGGTTTAGAGGTTTATTGAGAAAGACTCTCACCCATGGGTTCTATGAGCCAATTTAATTGAATATGTTTATAGATGGGCTGAGATCAGAAACTAAGCAACTGCTAGATGCTTCAGTAGGGGAAAAAATAAAGCTGAAGACCCTTGAAGAGGCGACTGAGCTAATTGAGAATACGTCAGCCAACGATCATGCCATTCTGCGCGACAGAGTTCATTGGCCCACAAAGAAAAGCTTGTTAGAACTATCATCACATGACGCTTTATTGGCACAGAATAAGATGTTTTCTAGGAAACTTGAGATTTTAACAGAAACACTTGGTAAGTTGCCAACTAAACTGCCTATTGGTCAACCTACACATTCTTCTGTTTAGCAGGTTACTGTAAAACCCTGATATATATATATATATATATATATATATATATATATATATATATATATATATATATATATATATTAGTAATTATGTTTTATGTTTGATTATATTTGTTGTCATATTTTATCTGTAATTATTTTCAATGAGGTGAGTTTAATTAATAGAGGGGTGTGGGTAGATAAGGATCTAGCTTCTCAAAGAAGCCACGAGGAAGCCTCTTAATGAAGCTTCTCAAGGAAGTTACATGAAGCTGCCTCAGTAAAAACGCTGCCCAGCCTTCATTAACCATTGGATCTTCTCGAAATGTGGTCTGGAGCTTCACAAGACAATTGTCTACAATCAGACCGTTGGGATCTTAGAGAAGATATCTAGAGTGTGTGTGTTACATTTCCGTTCCCGAGAGCATTGCTCATTTGTGCGTTTTGAGCCTTGTAGTCCAAGTAGCTTTGGAAAAATGCCATTTCTTCTCCTTTCTTTCTTCCAAAACCCTTTCCAACATTCCAAGCTTTTTCTCCATCACCTGCAGCCACTATTAGCCACCACAAACCGCCGTTGTTCTCCGTTAAAACCCCACACCGAGAGGAAACCTTCAATCGAAGCGGAATCTTCCAACTTGCCTCGCGGTTTCAGTAGAGAGCGAAACCCTAATCTGACCTTTCATTTTCCTTCGAGGTAACCATGGTTTTATGCTTGTTCCTTGTTAGTTTCAGCTTTTCTTTGCATCTTTTATGACTTTGGAACCGCCATTTCATGTTTTACACTTCCTTTGAAAAACCCTAGAGAAAGAGACTTTGTAAACGTTATCCTTTCATGAAATGCATGTTATTTTCGTAACCTACACTGAACCCTGGTCACATTGGTGTGGTCTTAATTTCCAAATGATGTCCCTTTCTTAAACCCAAAATGCTCTCAACACTTTATGTAGTGATGTGGGTGTTTGACCCAGAGCATTGTTATTAACTTTGTTTTCTGAAATCCATATTAAGTCTCCTTCGTTTTGGCATGGTAGAGGCTTGCGTGGGACCGACGAGTAAGGACGAAAACGAAATCTCCAAGTGACGTAACGAGGAACCCGTGGGTAGCTCACAATAGGTGAGGGGAATTTATTATAAAAATTTACTGTTTTAACACCATAGTTAGGGTCAGGGAACCTAGCTATGAGGATAACTGTCTGTCCCTGTTGCATGCTGATTTTTCCTTTATAGAAAATGATGTTTTTAACTAATGGGGTGCGATAAAAATTGTTATTGATATGCATGATGGTTTTTCAGGAAAAACTATGTTTTGACGAATGGGAATATATATATATATATATATATATATATATATATATATTGTGATGAATGATATTGTTGTCTTTATTTGATTTGTGTTGTTTGAAGACCTGGGAGTGTGAATCTCAGGCATGAAAGAAATATATATATATGTGCGGAATGTGATTTATTGTTGATGTCGCTATTGAGGATTTTAAATTGATATGTGGTGATATTGATTTGAGATGACCTTGTTAATAAAGACTATGTCAACATGAATTGATGGCATTGTTGATGAGTATGTGAATATGAAATGAGGTTGTTGTTGTTGTTGATAACGTCATTGAGACGAGATGATGTCTATGTTAAGAATGATGTGAAAATGGAATGTTGATTGATGTTGGAAGTGCATTGGCATGTGCATGTTGTGTATGTTCGTGGGGGGCGAAGTGCACTGACCTTCCAGGGTCGTTGGCACTTGCTTTGGGCCACATTCATACGTTGGATGTTGTGTATGTTCGTGGAGGGCAAAGTGCACTGACCTTCCAAGGTTTTTGGCACTTGCTGTGGGCCACATTCATATGTCGTATAGAGTGTATGTCATGGGGGGTAAGTGCACTAACCTTGTCAGATGGCCTAGACGTGGGTGACAAGCATGGTGTCGCAACCTACCCTTTTGCGGCCGAGCGAGGCGAGGCTCACGGGTGCGTCTTCCAAAGGAGGAAAATGGGCGGCGTCGCCACCAATGTTTATTTGTGGAAAACGTCAGAAAAATCGAAGGAAACTGGTCATGAAGAATATTCCAGATTCGGGAGTTTTATTTACGTTTGAGGAAGGTATTAGCACTTCTCACGTTTGTCTCAAAGGACAACAACCTGAATTTTAGAATTGTGTGAAATTGTGTACCTAAACTTTTATTTCTTTTTTATTTTTGAGGTCGACAAAAGCGGGGCTCTTGCTCCTATGTACCCTCCATCGAAGAGGAAATTAGACCTACGTAGTTCTTTATAAAGGGCGAATCAAGCGATTCTTTTTACTTGGAAGGTGGTCCTTTTAAGGCGTTGGACCTTAAAATGATCCATTTTACTTGGTGAGAAAAACTGAGGTATCGAACCTTAAAATCCGTTTTAGTGATTTTTGCGGACGAGCTTGACTTTGCGAGTTGATTTTAGTCTTAGTTTCACTTTAGTTATTAATTAATTCAATTAAGAAAGAGAAATCCTAAAGAGAAATGTCCGATTATTTTTTTTTGGTTTATTTTACTAAAAGATATTTTTTGATTATTATATTATTATTTTACCTCTTTTTAGTTTCCAACGTGGTTACGGCATAACCGAATGGTCGGATTTCATTTTAACAGAAATTAACGGATATTGCAAATCAAATGATCGGTGGAAATTTATTTTATTTTTTTGATTAGGCGAGAAAATGACTTAAGTAAATGACTAAAGCACGTCAAAAGGGGGTACGGAAAGTAAATGAAACGAGAATAAAAGTACGCGAAACAAATGGGGACCACCAAGGGTACATAGAATGAATTGAAAAGTTCGATTTCGAGAACTAACCGGTTGAAGACCGAAGAACAACGAAGAACGAACGACGAATAACAGTTGAAAATCTTCGCGAAATCACCCACGAAAATGTTACGGAAACATTACGGAAGTGCCTTGGCTTGGACTTTCTTCACGAAAACAATTTTCCTCAGTAATTTTAAGTGATTACGAAGTACCAGAAGGGATGAACCCTTTTCTTCTTCACTCCTCCCTCTATTTATAGGAAAATAGGGGAGGAGCTTGCCTCCCAGCTCGCCCAGGCGAGCCAGGTTGCTTCCTCCAGAAGCAACCGCCATCTGGAGGAACATCCTGGAAGGCCCAAGTGGGCCTGGTTGCTATTTGCACCCCTTTTGTTTACTAAATACACCCCTCTTTGCTTTTTTGGTGATTCTTTTTCCGTAACGTTACGAAACTTTATGAATTTCGTAACGATACTTATTTTCTTTCCGTATGGTTACGGAACCTTACGGGTAATGTAATTACTCCTTTTTTTAGCTTTCGGAATGTTACGGAAACTCACGGATTGCGTAACAATACTTCCTTTTGATTTCTGGCATGTTACGGAATTTCGCGGATTGCGTAACAATGCTTCCTTTTGATTTCCGGCATGTCTCAGAACTTCACGTATTTGCAACAAAGGGTGCCAAGTACCTCGAAGCGGTCAAACAAAGGTTGCATGCCATCAAACAATGGTCCCGGGCGAAATTAGGGTATGACACATGGTTATAGAATCTAAGCATTTCTGAGGGGATGCTTAGGCGCTTTAATTGGTCCATGGTCTTTGGCACTTACTTTTGGCCGTGTTCATAGCTCATACGACACATGAAATAGAGTAACTGTGGCATAGTGTACTTTGTACTGAGGGGGCTTGTCACCTGGTAGGGAACTCCTTTGGGCTCCCAGGCTGTTCACCTATGGGAGGGGGGCAGTTACGTGCACAACCGAGTGGTCTCGATGAACTCTACATGGTTCCCTAAGTGAGAGTGTCCTGTGGACACGCTTAGGCTATTTCCTGAGATTTGGTTATTGGTACGTACCACATTGCATCTAAGAGTTGAGTCAGGTGCATGCATCATTCTGTGCAGTCTTGATTGGATCCATGGATGGATGATGAGAAATTGTTGAATATGGATGATGAGTAATTGTTGAACGTGGATGATGAATAATTGTTGTATGTGAGTGTTGAATAATGAAAATTGTGTAAGCTCATAATGTTTGCCTATGTTTCTTGCTAATAGTGGTTATTTGGAATTGGTATTGGTTCTTTTATAATGAACTCACCCTTGCAATTTTGTATCGTGTGGTTGATACCTGTGATGATCACGAACATTGTTCGTGGGAGCCGAATGACAGCAGAAGGGTGCAGGAAGTGAGATTCTGGTGAGGAGCCGCCGAGCCGACGTGATAACATTGGCATTATTTTGGGAGAGAGTTGTGTTTTGTAATCAACTCCTCTGTAGTTGGTTTTAAGTTTTATTTTGTTGAGTTAAAGATGTAAAACTTGGACTTTAATTATATTTATGAACAAATTTAATTTTTGTTTATGTGTATGAAGTGTACCGAGTTACTATTTCTATATGATTATGTATATTCACTTAAGTAATGGCGTGTTGTTGGATGAATGTATGTTGTAACAAAATTACTTCTATTTTCATGAGCAAAATTAAGGTAGTTCTTTTTATAAAAATCTAAATTATCACATATTAGAGTGTTGATATTGTAGTGGTGAGGCGGGTCGTTACAGTTATAGGTTGTACCATCTATGGTGAGGCTCATGAAATAGGCCAATGTATTCCCATTGAAGAAAACACTTAAGAAGTTCACTATATGGGAAATCAACAGAGACAAGGATATACTTAAGGAGGATTCTCAGGCTTCCAGCAGGGTCCTTATAACCAACAAGGACAATGGAGATCACACCCTGGCAATCAATTCAACAATGACCAGGGTGGACCTTCCAACAGGCCAATTCAATAAGGGCCTAACATCTTTCAGAGGACTACTAAGCTAGAGGAGACTTTGACTCAGTTTATGCAAGTAACAATGTCAAATCATAAAAGCACTGAGTCAGCACTGAAAAACCTTGAGGTCCAGGTGGGACAACTTGCCAAGCATATAGCTGACAAGTCATCCAACAGTTTTGTGGAAAATACAGAAAAGAATCCCAAGGAGGAATGCAAAGCTGTGATGACAAGGAGTAAGAGGTTTATGGAGGCGAAGGATGAGGATAGTGTTGTATCCAAGAAGAAAGCTGCTAAAAAGAAAGGTACTCATGAAAAGAGAGATGATGTGAGAGGTGAAAGCAATCAGGAAAAAGAAAAACAAATAATGGTCAAGAAAAAAGAATTAAATGACCAAGAAAAAGAAAAAGAAGTAGAAAAAGAAAAAGAAAATGAAAAAGATGAAAAAGATGAAAAAAATAAGAATGAAGAGAGGAGTAGAAGTGAACAAGCTAGAGAGAAGAAAAGAGAAAAAGTTGTGAATGAAGGTGCGAAAGTACCATATCCTATGGTACCTTCCAAGAAGGAGAAGGATCGCCATTTGGAAAGATTCTTAGATATTTTCAGGAAACTGGAAATAACCATGCCCTTCGGAGAAGCTTTACAGCAAATGCCACTCTACTCCAAGTTTTTAAAGGATATGTTAACAAGGAAACACAAGTATATTCACCAGGAAAACATTATTGTGGAAGGAAATTATAGTGCTGTGGAAGGAAATTGTAGTGCTGTGATTAAACAGATCCTTCCACCCAAGCATAAAGACCTTGGGAGTGTAACTATTCCTTGTTCAATTGGAGAAGTCACTGTGGGAAATGCTCTTATTGATCTGGGAGCCAGTATTAACTTAATGCCACTCTCCATGTGCTGAAGGTTGAGAGAGTTGGAGATCATACCCACTAGGATGACTTTACAACTTGTTGACCGCTCCATTACCAGACCATATGGAGTAATTGAAGATGTGCTGGTCAGAGTAAAACATTTTATCTTCCTAGCAGACTTTGTGGTAGTGGATATCTGTGAAGATAATGACATTCCTGTAATATTGGGAAAGCCATTCATGTTAACTGTTAGTTGCATAGTTAATATGGGGAGAAAGAAGCTGGAGCTGGGCTTTGAAGATCAGAAAATTGATTTTGATTTATTTGTTGAAGACAAGCCTGCTCCAGAACAAAATGTTTGCTTATAGGTAATGGAAGTGGATAAGGAGGTTCCAGAAGTATGAACCAAAACGTGAACATCCATTGAGGTAAAAGTGTCAAGCTAATGACGTTAAAGAAGCGCTTCCTGGGACGCAACCCAGTTCTAATTTCTGCTTTTTTTTTCTTTTATGTATTGTATAATGTGGAACTTGCTTCATAATCATTACATAGGGGTATATCAGCTTGTTTTTGAATGATAGATATAAGGGTTTCAATTTCATGAGGAAGGGACTGAAAAATAACTTAGAATTTTTTTTTTACTGAAAATTAGTCCTCTCGCTAAGCTAAGCCTCGCGCTAAGCGCTTCTTTTGTCATCTGCTAAGCGGAGAGTCTCTAGTGCTTAGCGCTCAACCCTTGCATCTCAGGCTGATTTGGTCCACTAAGCTGGCCAAGGCTAAGCTAAGCATATTTCAATTCGATCTGAATTCGGCTAAGCGATGACCTGCTCGCTAAGCGTATCGTATTCAATGGTTAAGCGCGACACGTCGCTGCTAAGCTCATTTCCTTGCGGCCATAGAAGCGCTAAGTGATCCATCATCCACTAAGTGCATGCCCCTCTGTATTCAAGATGCATTATTTTAGCTAAGCTGGCCAAGAGCCCGACTCAGCGAGAGTTGCTGGTTTTATGACCTGCAGAATTTGCTAAGCGCCGCTTCTGTGTGCTAAGCCCAGCTATGTGTTAAAAAAAATATTTTAAAAAAATAGATTTTGAATTTCAAACTTGGGCTAAGTGCGCAGTTCCGCTAAGCGAGCCTCTTTGAGAAACCAAAGGTCTCTCTGGCTTGCTTAGCACTGCGTTTCGCTAAGCGAGAGGGTCGAAAATTGCTTAAGTGAGTGTAACATCAGTTACACCCACATTTGCCTAAAATTCTCAGAGCATATCCTGCATTTTCTCTCTCGCCCAAATCTGTGCAACCTGCATTCTTGCTTTCTTTTTGCATCTTCTACGCATTTTCAGCACACAACAATCCAAGTAAGTTCCTCATTCCTTTTCTTTCTCTTTTATTTTGTTGAACCTTAGGTTAGAAAACCATAGATTTAGATTTTGATTGCTAAGGTTTGAATGATTTAAGGTTAGTGAAAGATTAGGATTTTTGTGAATGATTGTGCTATGTAGATAGTTTTGACTGGTTTGCATGTTTGATATGCCTTTTAGAGGCTCAAAAATGGAAGAAAATGAATTGCGTTTTCTGCATTTTTTTTTTTCTGGAAAATGCAATGAACTCACTAAGCAATTGTGCTGCGCTAAGCGAGTTTATCAAAATTAATTGAATATATGCATTTTTAGACGAACTCGCTAAGTGTACCTATAGCGCTAAGCGAGTTCATCTTGTGAGGATGAACACTTATCCTCCAGTTGAGATTCCTGTGGCAAAGCGATGCTGATTCGCTAAGCCCTGGTAACTTAGTCAAATTTTTGTTGATAGCTGTGCGCTAAGCTGAGCCTATCTGGGCTAAGCGCATTTCATTGCGGCAGCCATTGGGCTAAGTGAGCCTTGCTCGCTAAGCTCCCATACTTAGTGAATTTTCTAAAATTCATGGGCCACTAAGTGCAACCCTGTTGAGCTTAGTGCACATATGTTGCAGCAATCGTCAGACTTAGCGGGTAGTTGCCAGCAAAGCTGATTATGCAGAAGCAGAATTTTCTGCAACATCCGCTAAGAGGCCCCACATGTCACTAAGCGGTAGTGTGTATTTTGTGAAGGCAAGCTAAGCGGACCATATCTCGCTAAGCCACCAGTGTTTTTCTCAGTCTTATTTTTCTATTTTTCAATTTGAATAACTTGTGGTCTAACTAACTTTTTGGGTTCCTTTGTGTTACAGATGGCCTCCAGGAAATGTAAGAGCATTGGGGCAAGGCCAACTGCTCAATATGATACTAGACGTTTCCATTCGCTTGACGCTTGGAACCGTTATACAGATAATGTCTTGGGGAGGAATATGTTTCCAGAAAGGAAGGTTGAGATATACCACACAGAGTTTGACGACTTCAAGACAAAGTTGGAGAGGCGTAATCTTCAAAAACGCTTCACCAACTTGGCTTATGGGACTATTGATCTTGCTTTGGTGAAGGAATTTTATGCTAATTTCTATAGCTTTGAGGGTCCTTCACCAAAGAAAGCCAAAGTTAGAGGCCACCTGGTGAAGATAAACGCAGATAGCCTCAACACATTTTTAGAGACACTTGTAGTCCTAGAGAAGGGGGAGTCATTACCCACCTACTCTAGGTACTGCAGGTTGCCCACAGACTACAGAGAGATTGAGGTTGCTCAGGAAAGATTTGACTACATTAGCCATCCTGGGAGGATTCTCAGGAAAGATTTGACTACATTAGCCCAGGCGTGGAGTATTCTCTCATACTCCAACCTGGCCCCCACATCTCACACCTCTGACCTGACAGTGGACAGAGCTAGGCTCATCTTTGGCTTAGTCTCTTGCATGGACATGAACATAGGAGCACTCATTTCTGGCCAGATGACTTCTATAGCCCAGTCTAACTCTTCTAGACTTGGGTTTCCTGCTCTGATCACCGTCCTATGTCGAGCCAGTGGGGTTGTCTCTGACAGCCTCACCTTTGAGCGCCTGAGCCTGGTCATTAATTTGTCCTACATCAGGAAGAACTGTTGGAATCCTGATGATCTGATAGTTTCTATCCGAGGGAATAGGAGGGCAAGGGCAAGGCCAACTGATCTTCCTTCCACATCTGCAGCTCCTACTCCATCATCTACTTCAGCAGCTCCTTCAGTCCCAGCTCAGATTGATTCTCAGCGCTTTGAAGCCATGCTTCAGGGCATTCATCAGGGATAGATCATTTTACTTCAGAGTTTACAGGTGGTGGCGCCTCCAGGATCCATTCCTTCCATTGAGCAGTTTCTAGAGAGGGTAGTCTGGCCTAGGGCCCAACCTTCTCTTCATAGGGAAGAGGAAGGTCCCACAGCCCAGGAACCCCGAAAGGTACAGGATGCTTCCTCAGGATGTTCAGAAGCACAATACTCAATACATGTCTCAGGAATTTTAAATTCCTGAGAATTTTGCTTTTTGGATATTTTTTATAATTATTATATTTCAGTATAATGTCTTAGTTATTTTGGTTAATGTTTATATACACTTATGTTTTTTTTAGGCTAGTTGGTATGCTTGTTTTGAAGCACATGGAACAGTTTAACTTGACTTGGATGAATATGCAGTGAAACACTTTTATCTTTTTGTGAAAATTGGTGTTATGAATTGATTTTGGATTGAATGCATGATTGTGGTGGAGTTTGTGTTTCTTTTCATAAGTTTGAGCAAGTATGTATGTTAGAAAAAGAAAGAATAAGAATGTGAACTTGTAATTAGAATTGTTAGTCAATAGACAGGTTGGTTGAGAAAGAAAAGCTTGAACCATAACCGGTGAGAGTGTGATCTTAAACTGTGAATGAACGACTAGCTTTGAGTAATAGTCTTTGCATCAATCTCTGAATTTTAGAATGAAATGTATGAATGAGGACATGATGAAGGCCATGATTGTATATACAAGCCAATTGACCAAAAAGCTTACCTTGAATTATAATTGTATCCTTTGCACCCTTTGTGAGCTGAATGATATTTTCAAAATTGAACCCTGAACTTAAATGACTATCTCCAGATACCTTGCTTAGATTCTAGGAGAGCAGATGGTTCAAGGCAATCTGCCCCAAATTTGGGGGAGTTAATAGAGATGTAAAGTGGAATGTAAAGCACATCAGCACACACAACAAATAAGTTGTGTTAAAAGAGAGAGAGAGAGAGAGAGAGAGAGAGAGAGAGCAATCAAAGAAAATGTGTGTTGTTGTAATAAGGTCAAAGACAAATTAAAGTGAAAGGCTAGTAAGTAAGCTAATTGCATTGAAAGAAATATTTGGATAAGTCTAGGATTTGTGCTCTCTTAGAATCTAAGCCCTTGAATCCTAGAAAAACCAATTATTTTTTGTAGCCAAGCCTCACTACAAGCCTGTTAATCGAGGTCGTACCCGAATCAAATAAACATTAAAAATGCAGTATCTAGGAAGTGATCCTAGGTCGTCTCCCAACGAGCAATGGTCAATCAAATGTTCATAACAGATAGTAATAAAACAGTAACGAATTAGGGGGGGTTGTTTGTTTTTGTAAATTAAACAGCAAGCAAATTTGAATTAGAAAATAACAAAATTAAAACATGTTGTTTCCCCTTGATTCACAAGCAAGTCTCTTATCCTAGGATACGAGGATTTATCCCTAACCAGTTCAACCACTTAATCCAACCCTAAATTAAATTACTAAGCGAAAATTAACATAAGGCTGTCATTATGTGATTAAGCAACACATACACCAATTAATCATGAACAAAACTAATCATTAAGCATGAACGTAAATTAAGCACAAAGACAATTAATCAAGCACTAAGCATGCATGGATTAATAGCAACAAATACAGAGTAATTGGTGAAGAAGAAAAACTGATCAAAATTCAATAGTAATAACAAAACCTCAAAGAGAGTTGTGCTTGACCCTCAAGAGAAAATAATGCTAGAGACTTAGCCTTCCATTAATTAGCAGAAAATGAAATTGTAGATTGAAGTAGAAAGGAAATTGCAAAAAACAAATTTTATTCTACGTGAACAGTGTGCATGAACAGTAAAAACTGGAATTCTAAAGCCCTAGAATTATTCTCCTCTCGCCAAAACTCTCCAAACTAAAACCCTGGTGTTGTTATATAGGTCCTCAGCCCCAAAGCTTACAAATCTATTCTAAGTCCAAGCCTATAAATGAAATAAAATAAAATCTGGGCGAAATAAAATCTAGATGAAATAAAATCTGGATAAGATAAGATTTGATAAAATAAAATTGTCTGCTCTCTTCAAGTCCAAGCCCAATTCCGAATTCATGCCCAATTGCTTATAATTCTCCTGAAATTAAATTAAAAACATAAAATTAGTCAAGTAGGCCTAAATGATAAAACTGCATAATTAATTTGACAATTAGGTTAATCAGTAATTAAAATGGTGACAAAAAGGGTTAAGAAATAGGAGAAAATAATGACACATCACCTATAAAAGTCCTTCTGATTCTATTTATGCATTTCTGACTTTATGGCTTGAGATGAATTTCAAAGATTGGACCTCTTACTAGTTGTTCTTGATGAATAGCTTAAACACTTGTGCTTGAGTGAAATAGTATCCATGAGACTGTGGTTTAAGCTACTTTCCTTGATAGCTGTGTTATGCCTAACTTCATCTAATTGCACAAGTTACATTTTATTCTTCTCTTTGAATAACTGCATGCTTTGTGAAAGACAAGTGATGACGGCATTTTGCTTCATTCTTTTATCATGCAATCAATAATTTTGGTTGCATATACCTTTGTACACAGCCACTGCATGTTTTTGTCACTTAGGGACCAATGAGCTGTTCTTTATTTGCTTAAGGACAAGCAAAACTGTAAATTTGGGAGAGTTGTTAGTCGATGAATACGACTAACTTTTGAGTATAAAACCTGTGTAAAATGTATCAAACTCTTCCAATTTATGGTTATTTTGTAGTGTTGTAATTACTTTTTTTTAAAGATAGGTAATAAATACTTAGTACTCCCATTTTGTGTATCATTTTCTCTTAATTTCAAGTTAATTAGACAAGTTTGTGAAGTACTGATTTTCATCCGCTTGCTAAGCCAATCTGCTGGCTTAGCGAGCCATCTGCTGAGTGTAACACTCCTTTGGCTGAGCGTGAGGAAGAATTTGGAAGAAGGATGAGTTGTGCATGTTCGCTGAGCGAGGGCTCATCCTGCTAAGTGCACCACTTGAGTCCATCCACTGAGCGAGAAGATGCGCACTAAGCCGAAATTCACTAATGCACCCTTAGCGGTCCAGAGTTGCGCTAAGTGCGAAAGCACTAACAAGGCTATCTATTTAAGCCTGAAATTTGAAATGGAGAGGGAGTTTGGGCAATTCTCAAAGCTTTTGCATGTTTATAGATTTCTAGAAAGAGAAAGGTTCATGTTCCAAAGAGTTTTGAGAGCTTTTGCTGTGCGAAGACTGGCAGAGAATTGAGTGTGAAGAGGAAGCCATCCTGAGAGCATGAGATGAGCCTTGAGTGATTGTGAGATTCTAGAGGTGGAGGAGACATCCCCACTACTTGTATTTCTTCAATCCTTCATTTTTCTCTTCTCTTTGTTGTAAAGGAAGCTTCCCAGATATGGAGAGATAAATCCTTTGTTGGTTCTTCCTTGTAGGTACTTGATGTAAATACATGTATATCTATTTAGTGAAGTTATATGTGTTCTCTGTGCTATCAGTACATCATTTCAGTGTGCTTTTGCCTTGATCACGTAGATGCATGCTTTGTTAGGATCATTCAACAATGGAAACTAGTCTGATTCTTAGAACTTGATAGGATGGGGCTAGTTTATCGTATTATCACGAGGGATCGGGGTACGGTAACATAGTTGTTGTATGTTTGTCTTAATGCGATTCTGGTCGAGTTTAATCCAACAAGAGGAATCTGAGGATGATGCTTGGTCAGGATTAGGCTAGACTATCATGAGGAATCGGGGTTTAGCATTTTAGGAGACACCATAGAACACATGAGCATTGTTAAGTAGAGAATATCCTTATAACATCAGACACCTAATAGGAAGACCAACATATTGTCTACTTGTCTTTACACATCATTACTCACGTGATTTTCCTTTTAATAGTTAGTTTACATACCTATTCATAGTCCACACGTATCTTTTCAGACTAGACACCTATTTACTAAATATAGCTTTACCAAGTAACACAAGTTCCCCGAGAGTTCGATACTCGGTTCTTACCATTTTATACTACTTGCACGATCCGATGCACTTGCCGGGTTCGAACAGCAGTCACCACAGTGGAGACAAGACAACAGCAAAAGTGCTACAATCAGTTTTCTTTTGGCCCTCCATCTTTAAAGATGCTCATGACTATGTGCGTCATTGTGATAAATGCCAAAGAACAGGGGGGATTTCTAGAAGAAACGAGATGCCTCTACAAAACATCACGGAGGTAGAGATTTTTTACTGCTGGGGCATTGATTTTATGGGACCTCTTCCTTCTTCATATGAGAATATCTATATCCTGGTGGTTGTAGATTACGTGTCCAAGTGGGTGGAAGCCATAGCCACTCCATAGGATGATGCCAGGGTGGTGTTAAAGTTCTTAAAGAGAAATATTTTCTCTCGTTTTGGAGTCCCAAGAGCCCTGATCAGTGATGGGGAACACACTTCTGCAACAATGAATTAAAGAAAGTCCTAGAACATTATAATGTTAGACATAAGGTGGCCACACCTTATCATCCGTAGACAAATAGCCAAGCAGAAATCTCCAACAGAGAGCTTAAGAGAATCTTTGAAAAGACTGTGGCATCATCAAGAAAGGATTGGGCTTTGAAGCTAGATGATACTCTCTGGGCCTACAGGACAGCATTCAAGACCCCCATCGGACTGTGCCCGTTTTGGCTAGTATATGGGAAAGCATGTCACTTACCAGTGGAGATGGAGCATAAAGCCTATTGGACTCTCAAATTGCTCAACATCGATGAAGCTGCATCTAGAGAAAGGAGGAAATTATAATTGCTGGAGTTAGAAGAAAAGAGACTAAACGCCTATGAGTCCTCCATAATTTATAAGCAGAAGATGAAGGCGTATCATGATAGGAAATTGCAGAGACAGGACTTCCAGTCGGGCCAACTGGTTTTACTCTTTAACTTCAGGCTTAGATTATTCCCAGGAAAGCTAAAATCAAAGTGATCTAGGCCATTTGTGATTAAAGAAGTGAGACCTCATGGAGCAATTGAGTTGATGCTCCCTACATGAGGCAACCTTGAGAAAAGATGGATCATCAATGGACAGCGCTTAAAGAAATATAATGGCGGACAATTGGAGAGTGTTAGTACTTAGCTCTACTGAGCTTTAAAAGATTGGCTAAGATTTTGTTAAAACATAAGCACTTAGACAATGAAGGAAAGCTGGAGTTACTGCACATGATGTCCAACGTTATGTCAAGGAATGAGATCGGGCTGCACAATGCACAAGGCAAGATAAAATGTCAAATGAAGAATTGAAGTTGCAGGATCCACGATGTCGGATACAATGTTCTGACATCCTGCCCGAGAATACTGGAGTTGCTGTACAATGCAAGATAAAAGTCAAGTGCATAAGTGAAGTTGCAGGATCCACGATGTCGAATACAATGTCCTGACATCCTGCCCGAGAATACTGGAGTTGCTGTACAATGCAAGATAAAAGTCAAGTGCAGAAGTGAAGCTGCAGGATCCACGATGTCGGACACGATGTCCTGACATCTTGCCCGAAAATACTGGACACATAAATCTGTTATATCTTTAACAGATTATTGTGCAGTTAGCAAGAGATAAGAAGATCTATCTTCTGGAACGAATTAAAAGATAATTAAAGTTCGAATTTCAAAGTAGAAGAGTTCGTTCAGGGATTAAAGATTAAAGATTAAAGATTCAAACTAAAAGATCAAAAGTTATCTTTTAGTTCTTTAACTGCAGATTTTCTCAGAAGAAGATAGATCTCCTCCAGCACAAGCCGTTGCAGCCCAGAAACGCAAATTGCTATATAATCATGGAGGCTGCACGAGTTCTGTACCAAGTCCGGGGATTGAAGAGTTATTTTGTGAGTTTTGGGACTTGAGTCTTTTGTGAGCCACCTTGATGGTACCCTAACATCAAGTGTTGGACCTATGTGTGTAGAGTTGATCTCTAGTGTGTAGAGTTGATCTCTAGTGTGTAGAGTTGATCTCTTTTGTTCAGAGTTGATCTCTGGTGTGTCTTTGACTTAATTGTAAACACGGGAGTGTGAGTGAGAGGGAGTGAGCAGAGGTTCTCATATCTAAGAGTGGCTCTTAGGTAGAGATCGCACGGGTAGTGGTTAGGTGAGAAGGTTGTAAACAGGGGCTGTTAGACCTTGAACTAACACTATTGAGAGTGGATTTCCTCCCTGGCTTGGTAGCCCCCAGATGTAGGTGAGGTTGCACCGAACTGGGTTAACAATCCTCTTGTGTTATTTACTTGTTTAATCTGTTCATACGGACGCATATAATCTGCATGTTCTGAAGCGTGATGTCGTGACATCCGGTACGACATCTGTCCCCTGGTATCAGAATTTCAATTGGTATCAGAGCAGGCACTCGAAATCACTGAGTGAGATCTAGGGAGATAAATTCTGATGAACATGGAGAAAGAAGGAGGACCAGTGAACAGACCACCAATTCTTGATGGAAGCAACTATGAATACTGGAAAGCAAGAATGGTGGCCTTCCTCAAATCACTGGATAGCAGAACCTGGAAAGCTGTCATCAAAGGCTGGGAACATCCCAAGATGCTGGACACAGAAGGAAAGCCCACTGAAGAATTGAAGCCAGAAGAAGACTGGACTAAAGAAGAAGACGAATTGGCACTTGGAAACTCCAAAGCTTTGAATGCTCTATTCAATGGAGTTGACAAGAATATCTTCAGACTGATCAACAATTGCACAGTGGCCAAGGATGCGTGGGAGATCCTGAAAACCACTCATGAAGGAACCTCCAAGGTAAAGATGTCCAGACTGCAACTATTGGCTACAAAATTCGAAAATCTGAAGATGAAGGAGGAAGAGTGTATTCATGACTTCCACATGAACATTCTTGAAATTGCCAATGCTTGCACTGCCTTGGGAGAGAGGATGACAGATGAAAAGCTGGTGAGAAAGATCCTCAGATCCTTGCCTAAGAGATTTGACATGAAAGTCACTGCAATAGAGGAGGCCCAAGACATTTGCAACATGAGAGTAGATGAACTCATTGGTTCCCTTCAAACCTTTGAGTTAGGACTCTCGGATAGGGCTGAAAAGAAGAGCAAGAATCTGGCTTTCGTGTCCAATGATGAAGGAGAAGAAGATGAGTATGACCTGGATACTGATGAAGGTCTGACTAAGGCAGTTGTGCTCCTTGGAAAACAGTTCAACAAAGTGCTGAACAGAATGGACAAGAGGCAGAAACCACATGTCCAGAACATCCCTTTCGACATCAGGAAAGGCAATAAATACCAGAAAAGGTCAGATGTAAAGCCCAGTCACAGCAAAGGAATTCAATGCCATGGGTGTGAAGGCTATGGACACATCATAGCTGAATGTCCCACTCATCTCAAGAAGCAGAGGAAAGGACTTTCTGTATGTCAATCTGATACAGAGAGTGAACAAGAAAGTGACTCTGACAGAGATGTGAATGCACTCACTGGGAGATTTGAAACTGCTGAAGATTCAAGTGATACAGACAGTGAAATCACTTTTGATGAGCTTGCTACATCCTATAGAGAACTATGCATCAGAAGTGAGAAGATTCTTCAGCAAGAAGCACAACAGAAGAAGATCATTGCAGACCTGGAGGCTGAGAAGGAGGCACATAAAGAGGAGATCTCTGAGCTTAAAGGAGAAGTCGGTTTTCTGAACTCTAAACTGGAAAACATGACCAAATCAATAAAGATGTTGAATAAAGGCTCAGAGATGCTTGATGAGGTGCTACAGCTTGGGAAGAATGTTGGAGACCAGAGAGGACTTGGGCTTAATCGTAAATCTGCCGGCAGAATAACCATGACAGAATGTGTTCCTGCCAAAAACAGCACTGGAGCCACGATGTCACAACATCGGTTTCGACATCATGGAACGCAGCAGAAAAAGAACAAAAGGAAGAAGTGGAGGTGTCACTACTGTGGCAGGTATGGTCACATAAAGCCCTTCTGCTATACTTTGCATGGCCATCCACATCATGGAACTCAAGGGAGCAGCAGTGGAAGGAAGATGATGTGGGTTCCAAAACACAAGACTGTTAGTCTTGTTGTTCATACTTCACTTAGAGCATCAGCTAAGGAAGATTGGTACCTAGATAGCGGCTGTTCCAGACACATGACAGGAGTTAAAGAATTCCTGGTGAACATTGAGCCCTGCTCCACTAGCTATGTGACATTTGGAGATGGCTCTAAAGGAAAGATCATTGGAATGGGAAGGCTAGTTCATGATGGGCTTCCTAGTCTGGACAAAGTACTGCTGGTGAAGGGACTGACTGCAAACTTGATCAGCATCAGTCAGCTGTGTGATGAAGGATTCAATGTAAACTTCACAAAGTCAGAATGCTTGGTGACAAATGAGAAGAGTGAAGTTCTAATGAAGGGCAGCAGATCAAAGGACAACTGTTACCTATGGACACCTCAAGAAACAAGCTACTCCTCCACATGTCCATCCTCCAAAGAAGATGAAGTCAGAATATGGCATCAAAGATTTGGACATCTGCACTTAAGAGGCATGAAGAAAATCATTGACAAAGGTGCTGTTAGAGGCATCCCCAATCTGAAAATAGAAGAAGGCAGAATCTGTGGTGAATGTCAGATTGGAAAGCAAGTCAAGATGTCCCACCAGAAGCTTCAACATCAGACCACTTTCAGGGTGCTGGAACTACTTCACATGGAGTTGATGGGGCCTATGCAAGTTGAAAGCCTTGGAGGAAAGAGGTATGCCCATGTTGTTGTGGACGATTTCTCCAGATTTACCTGGGTCAACTTTATCAGAGAGAAATCAGAAATCTTTGAAGTATTCAAAGAGTTGAGTCTAAGACTTCAAAGAAAGAAAGACTGTGTCATCAAGAGAATTAGGAGTGACCATGGCAGAGAGTTTGAAAACAGCAGGTTCACTGAATTCTGCACATCTGAAGGCATCACTCATGAGTTCTCTGCAGCCATTACCCCACAACAGAATGGCATAGTTGAAAGGAAAAACAGGACCTTGCAAGAGGCAGCTAGGGTCATGCTTCATGCCAAAGAACTCCCCTATAATCTCTGGGCTGAAGCCATGAACACAGCATGCTACATCCACAACAGAGTCACACTTAGAAGAGGCACTCCAACCACACTGTATGAAATCTGGAAAGGGAGGAAGCCAACTGTCAAGCACTTCCACATCTTTGGAGGTCCATGTTACATTTTGGCAGATAGAGAGCAAAGGAGAAAGATGGATCCCAAGAGTGATGCAGGAACATTCCTGGGATACTCTACAAACAGCAGAGCATATAGAGTATTCAATTCCAGAACCAGAACTGTGATGGAATCCATCAATGTGGTTGTTGATGATCTAACTCCAGCAAGAAAGAAGGATGTCGAAGAAGATGTCAGAACATCGGGAGACAATGTAGCAGATGCAGCTAAAAGTGGAGAAAATGCAGAAAACTCTGATTCTGCTACAGATGATTCAAACATCAACCAACCTGACAAGAGACCCTCCATTAGAATCCAGAAGATGCACCCCAAGGAGCTGATTATAGGGGATCCAAACAGAGGAGTCACTACAAGATCAAGGGAGATTGAAATTGTCTCCAACTCATGCTTTGTCTCCAGAATTGAGCCCAAGAATGTGAAAGAGGCACTGACTGATGAGTTCTGGATCAATGCTATGCATGAAGAAGTCTATGTGGAGCAGCCAAAGGGATTTGTAGATCCAACTCATCCAGATCATGTATACAGGCTCAAGAAGGCTCTCTATGGATTGAAGCAAGCTCCAAGAGCTTGGTATGAAAGGCTAACAGAGTTCCTTACTCAGCAAGGGTATAGGAAGGGAGGAATTGACAAGACTCTCTTTGTCAAGCAAGATGCTGAAAACTTGATGATTGCACAGATATATGTTGATGACATTGTGTTTGGAGGGATGTCGAATGAGATGCTTCGACATTTTGTTCAACAGATGCAATCTGAATTTGAGATGAGTCTTGTTGGAGAGCTGACTTATTTTCTGGGACTCCAAGTGAAGCAGATGGAAGACTCCATATTCCTCTCTCAAAGCAAGTATGCAAAGAACATTGTCAAGAAGTTTGGGATGGAGAGTGCCAGTCATAAAAGGACACCTGCACCTACTCACTTGAAGCTGTCAAAGGATGAAGCAGGCACCAGTGTTGATCAAAGTCTGTACAGAAGCATGATAGGGAGCTTACTATATTTAACAGCTAGCAGACCCGACATCACCTATGCAGTAGGTGTTTGTGCAAGATATCAAGCCAATCCTAAGATAAGTCACTTGACTCAAGTAAAGAGAATTTTGAAATATGTAAATGGCACCAGTGACTATGGGATTATGTACTGTCATTGTTCAAATTCAATGCTGGTTGGGTATTGTGATGCTGATTGGGCTGGAAGTGCAGATGACAGAAAAAGCACTTCTGGTGGATGCTTCTATTTGGGAAACAACCTTATTTCATGGTTCAGCAAGAAGCAGAACTGTGTGTCCCTATCTACTGCAGAAGCCGAGTATATTGCAGCAGGAAGCAGCTGTTCACAACTAGTTTGGATGAAGCAGATGCTGAAGGAGTACAATGTCGAACAAGATGTCATGACATTGTACTGTGACAACATGAGTGCTATTAATATTTCTAAAAATCCTGTTCAACACAGCAGAACCAAGCACATTGACATTAGACATCACTATATCAGAGATCTTGTTGATGATAAAGTGATCACACTGAAGCATGTTGACACTGAGGAACAAATAGCAGATATTTTCACAAAGGCTTTGGATGCAAATCAGTTTGAAAAACTGAGGGGCAAGCTGGGCATTTGTTTGCTAGAGGAATTATAGCAGCCACTGCAATCTGAACGTGCCCAAACGAATCACTTAACATTAATAGCACGTTCACCACAAAGCAAATTCGACCGTTGCTTCACACGCCCCTCTACATTCTTCATTCAAATTTATATCTGCTTGGCATTCGTGTTTTCTCTAGCATTTCCCAATAGTTTTCTGAGATTTACGAAATCATTCCAAACGCTCTGTTTTTCCATGGCTTCCTCACCAAACGAAACTTCCGCTTCTGGTTCACCCGCTGTACCATCATCTCCGCACCAGGAACAACCAGAATTCAACATCCAACCCATACAAATAATTCCTGGTCAAGCTTCTGTCCCTGAGAAACTGGTTCCCAGAAGACAACAGGGAGTGAAGATTGCTGAAAACCCTAGCCTTGCAACAAGTCCTAGGGAAGTAGACACGGAGATGGACAAGAAAATCCGCAGTATTGTGAGTAGCATTTTAAAAGACGCCTCTGTTCCTGAAGCTGATGAAGATGTTCCAACATCTTCCGCTCCAAATGCTGAAGCCCTCCCTTCACCCAGTGAAGAGGAATCAACAGAAGAAGAGGATCAAGCCTCAGAGGAGACTCCTGCACCACGGGCACCAGAAACTGCTCCAGGTGACCTCATTGACCTGGAAGAAGTCGAATCTGATGAAGAACCCATTGCCAACAGGTTGGCACCTGGCATTGCGGAAAGACTTCAAAACAGAAAGGGAAAAACCCCCCTTAAGAGGTCTGGACGAATCAAGACTATGGCACAGAAGAAGATTACTCCAATCACTCCTGCCACATCCAGAAGAAGCAAGGTTGCTATCCCCTCCAAGAAGAGGAAAGAAGTTTCCTCATCTGATTCTGATGATGATGTCGAACTAGATGTCTCGACATCAAAGAGGGCCAAGACATCAGGAAGAAAGGTGCCTGGAAATGTTCCTGATGCACCATTGGACAACATCTCTTTCCACTCCATTGGCAATGTTGAAAAGTGGAAATATGTGTATCAACGCAGACTTGCGGTTGAAAGAGAACTGGGAAGAGATGCCTTGGATTGCAAGGAGATCATAGACCTCATCAAGGCTGCTGGACTACTGAAGACAGTCACCAAGTTGGGAGACTGTTATGAAGGCCTAGTCAGGGAATTCATTGTCAACATTCCCTCTGACATATCAAACAGAAAAAGTGATGATTATCAAAGAGTGTTTGTCAGAGGAAAGTGTGTTAGATTCTCCCCTGCTGTGATCAACAAATATCTGGGCAGACCTACTGATGGAGTGATAGATATTGATGTTTCTGAGCATCAAATTGCCAAGGAAATCACTGCCAAACGAGTCCAGCATTGGCCAAAGAAAGGGAAGCTTTCAGCAGGGAAGCTAAGTGTGAAGTATGCAATTCTGCACAGGATTGGAGCTGCAAACTGGGTTCCCACCAATCATACTTCCACTGTTGCCACAGGTTTGGGTAAATTTCTGTATGCTGTTGGAACCAAGTCCAAATTTAATTTTGGAAACTATATTTTTGACCAAACTGTTAAGCATTCAGAATCTTTTGCTGTCAAATTACCCATTGCCTTCCCTACTGTATTGTGTGGCATTATGTTGAGTCAACATCCAAATATTTTAAACAACATTGACTCTGTAATGAAGAGAGAATCTCCTCTATCCCTGCATTACAAACTGTTTGAGGGGACACATGTCCCAGACATTGTCTCGACATCAGGGAAAGCTGCTGCTTCAGGTGCTGTGTCCAAGGATGCTCTGATTGCTGAACTCAAGGACACATGCAAGGTGCTGGAAGCAACCATCAAAGCCTCCACAGAGAAGAAAATGGAGCTGGAACTACTGATCAAAAGGCTCTCAGAGAGTGGCATTGATGATGAAGAAGCAGCTGAGGAAGAAGGAGAAGCAGCTGAAGAAGAAGAAGAAGCTGCTGAGGAAGAGGAAGATGCAGCAGAAGAGACAGAATCAGATGATGATTCTGAAGCCACCCCATGATCATCAGACCCTTATGTTTGCTTTTCACTTTTATTAGCTAAAGGGGCATGTCCCTTTGAACAATTGATTGTTATTGGTCTGTAATATTCGCACATTAATTTCATGCATCCTACTTTTGCCAAATTTATGTCTAAAAAGGGGGAGTAATAGTATTATGCTTGCTATTATGCATGATTTTGAGTAATAGGATACTATGTATGCAATAGTAGATGTATGGCAGTAGGATACGATGTATGCATGATTCATGACCTTGAGGGGGAGTTGTATGTACACGATTTTGAGGGGGAGACTGCTGCTGATGATGACTGATGTAAGCTACTAGAAGCTGATAGAAGATGCTGCAGTAAGAGCATGAAGACAGGGGGAGCATAAAGCGGATGTCACATGAGATGTCTTGACATCCTGGAAAAGACTAGTAGCTGATAGAAGATGCTGCAGTAAGCATGAAGACAGGGGGAGCAGAAGCAGAAAGCTGATGTCACGAGAGATGTCTTGACATCCTGGAGAAGACTTGTAGATTTGCAACTTGAAGAATTTCCGCTGTGCTTGATTACTCTGATAATGGAAGTTGCTGATCCCACTTGCATAACTGCTCGTACCTGCTCAGGAAGTGTCTAAGTATGTTTTAGACAAAATTTGCCAAAGGGGGAGATTGTTAGTACTTAGCTCTACTGAGCTTTAAAAGATTGGCTAAGATTTTGTTAAAACATAAGCACTTAGACAATGAAGGAAAGCTGGAGTTACTGCACATGATGTCCAACGTTATGTCAAGGAATGAGATCGGGCTGCACAATGCACAAGGCAAGATAAAATGTCAAATGAAGAATTGAAGTTGCAGGATCCACGATGTCGGATACAATGTTCTGACATCCTGCCCGAGAATACTGGAGTTGCTGTACAATGCAAGATAAAAGTCAAGTGCAAAAGTGAAGTTGCAGGATCCACGATGTCGAATACAATGTCCTGACATCCTGCCCGAGAATACTGGAGTTGCTGTACAATGCAAGATAAAAGTCAAGTGCAGAAGTGAAGCTGCAGGATCCACGATGTCGGACACGATGTCCTGACATCTTGCCCGAAAATACTGGACACATAAATCTGTTATATCTTTAACAGATTATTGTGCAGTTAGCAAGAGATAAGAAGATCTATCTTCTGGAACGAATTAAAAGATAATTAAAGTTCGAATTTCAAAGTAGAAGAGTTCGTTCAGGGATTAAAGATTAAAGATTAAAGATTCAAACTAAAAGATCAAAAGTTATCTTTTAGTTCTTTAACTGCAGATTTTCTCAGAAGAAGATAGATCTCCTCCAGCACAAGCCGTTGCAGCCCAGAAACGCAAATTGCTATATAATCATGGAGGCTGCACGAGTTCTGTACCAAGTCCGGGGATTGAAGAGTTATTTTGTGAGTTTTGGGACTTGAGTCTTTTGTGAGCCACCTTGATGGTACCCTAACATCAAGTGTTGGACCTATGTGTGTAGAGTTGATCTCTAGTGTGTAGAGTTGATCTCTAGTGTGTAGAGTTGATCTCTTTTGTTCAGAGTTGATCTCTGGTGTGTCTTTGACTTAATTGTAAACACGAGAGTGTGAGTGAGAGGGAGTGAGCAGAGGTTCTCATATCTAAGAGTGGCTCTTAGGTAGAGATCGCACGGGTAGTGGTTAGGTGAGAAGGTTGTAAACAGGGGCTGTTAGACCTTGAACTAACACTATTGAGAGTGGATTTCCTCCCTGGCTTGGTAGCCCCCAGATGTAGGTGAGGTTGCACCGAACTGGGTTAACAATCCTCTTGTGTTATTTACTTGTTTAATCTGTTCATACGGACGCATATAATCTGCATGTTCTGAAGCGTGATGTCGTGACATCCGGTACGACATCTGTCCCCTGGTATCAGAATTTCAGAGAGGATGACAAGCATTTTCTACTTGAATGACCTATGAAGGAAGCACAACGTCTAGCTAAAGACGATAAATTAAGCGCTGGCTGCAAGGCAACCCAGTATATTTTGTACAAATTTAGCCTTTCTATAACTTCAAAAAAAAGTCTAATAGGTGCAGACAACAAAAATAGGGGTGCAGGAAGCAAAAACATATTGGGCTGAACAGAGGCTCGCGCTAAGCGCGTGATTTGGCACTAAGCGTGCATGACGTCCGACGCGCTCAACGAGCCTCCTCACTGAGCGCCCAGGTAAGTTTAAATTTTAAAATTTGAATTTCAGTGGGGGAATCTCAAGGGGCGCCGTGTTAGACAAGTGGCCTCAGATATTTTAAGAAGGGGGGTTGAATTAAGATATTACAAACTATTTCCCCAATTAAAATTTCTACTTTGATTTTAATGCAAGTTCCAAGTTCCAAGTTCTCTTAAAGATGAATTTCTAAATGATGATTCAAATTAAAAAATCTGAATGTAAATGTTAAGCAACAATAAATAAAAGAGTTTAAGGGAAGAGAAAGTGCAAACACAGTTTTTATACTAGTTCGATAAAGTCTGTTGCCTACGTCTAGTCCCCAAGAAATCCGCTTGGGAGTTCCACTATCTTGCAAATCCTTTACAACTTCTGAAACACACAAGGACAACCCTTCCTTTGTGTTCAGATGCCTTATAACAAGACACTCTCAATCTCTTAGCCCTTTGATTAGAAATAGAAGAAGAAGAAGATAATCTCTCCTAAAAGAGATAGATGTTTACAATGAAGCACTCAATTCCTTATTGAATAACACAAGTGTTTGGCCAAGGAATGTTGGATGATAAGAGATTTTTGTTTGAGAGGATTATGCCTTTTGTGATCAGGAAAAACTCTGAAGAAAATTCATGCCCAAGTCACCTATTTATAGGTCTTTGATGGCCATTCAAAAAACAAATGAAAAGATGTGACTGTTGGCAGATTTTTTGAAAACTCACTACTGGTAATCGATTACAATGTTTATGTAATCGATTACACAATTATTTTTCTTCAAAAGATGTGACTCTTCATTTGAAAATATTTGAATTCTAACGTTTAGAGCCACTGGTAATCGATTACAGGTTTTGTGTAATCGATTACAAGGTTTTTTAAAATATTTTTTTAACGCTATAAGCACTAGTAATCGATTACAATGTTTTCAAAATCAGTTTTAAAACTTTGCAAGCTTTGTTCAGAAATGTTTGGGCTTCTGGTAATCGATTACAACCTTCTGGTAATTGATTACCAGAGAGTAAAATGCTTGGAAAAATTATTGTTAAGATAGAAACTCACTTGGCCAATCATTTGTGCTTTTCAAAATCTTTTCTAAGAGTCTATCTAAAACTTTTCTTAATTCTTATCTTGAGATCTTTGCTCTTGCTTGACATCGTGCTTTCTTCATCCTTCAAATTCATCTTGAATGATCTTTGAAATTCCTTGGCATCATCAAAATAATTCTTGAAGCCTTGCTTCTACACGTCGCCCTTGGGGCGCTTAGTGGCCATCGCTCGCTAAGCACACGAACAATAACTATTGGGGCAGTTTTTGAAACTACCCAAGCCCTCAGTTGCCTCCATCTTTTCTTTTTAAATTTCTATCCAAAATCATTTTCGTGTTTTCCTCTCTTTTGCACCCTCTCATTTCTCTTTGCACTCTTCTTCTTCCCTTCTCACTCATCTCCTAGATCTCACAGTTGCTGAAAAGGTAAATGACATTCTGGACTATTGTTTTTGATTATTGTGCAGGTCTCATCACACTAAGCCCTTGCACAAGGCTTAGCGGAAAATGACATTCTGGACAAAGGAAGTATGAGTTTGGGGGAGCTCACTAAGCTTGACGCAGTGTGCTAAGTGAGCTCATGCGCTCAAGGGAGGAAGCAATGGCGCACTAAGCATGCACCTTCGCGCTAAGCGCTCCATGAACACGAAGCACGCGCTAAGCGCGCATAACTCACGTTAAGCACACACCAGCAGTCACCTGAGAGACTGGTGCTAAGTGTGCCTTACTGCTAGCTCTCATCAGTGTTCTCTGCCTTTATTTTCTTACTTTCTACACCCTCTATTTTCCTTTTTGTACTCTTTCTAAATTTCTATTTGCACCCCCTGTGTTTGTTAAATGTAGTCTACTTTGTTTTTTTCAGATGGCGTCCCAGAAATGCCAAATCGTACCCAAACCTGGAGGGGAATCCGCCTAGTATTCTTCTCATTTTACATCAAAGATTGTTTGGAACAAGTACCAGGATAATGTTCAACTCTGAAACATCTTACCGGAGAGGAACATGGAGCTCGCCCCTGGTATGTGTGATGAATTTATTGGGGAGCTCCAGAGGAGGCAATGGCACTGGGTTCTGACCAGACTCCTGGGGAAGCAGATCGATGTCACTCTGGTCAAGGAGTTCTACTCCAACCTATATGACCAGAGGGCAGGACCTTGAAGTATTGCAGGGTGCGAGGACAGGTCATTCGATTTGATGTTGAGACCATTAACGACTTCCTCGACACCCCAGTGATCCTGGTTGATAGAGAGGGCTATCCGGCATACTCCCAGTACCTGAGCATTTATCCAGACCATCAGGCCATCGCAGCCACCCTGTGCACAACTGGGGGCAAGTTTGTTCTGAATGTCGATGGCGCTCAGGAGGTTGTCTCTAACACTCTGATTTTTGAGTCACTAAGCCATGTGATCAACTTGGCTTATATTAAGAAGAACTGTTGGAACCCCACCAACCCATCCATCACATTCCATGGGGCTCGACGCACCCGCACTAGAGTCGTCGCACCAGATGCCCCTCCTCCTTCAAAGCCTCCTTCTCATGTCGTTCCTCATTTGCAGGCGTCCACTTCAGCACTACTAGACGCGCACAACCTGATGCTCCAGTCCTTATACTAGGGATAGCAGATCATCATCCAGGGCCTGCATCGGCTGTCTCTTCACCTGCAGATGGACCCACTGCTCACGACTCCAGAGGCCTACATTCAGTAGGTCGTATGGCCTGGATTCCTTCCCTCTATTGATAGGGGGGAGAGCCTTCTGGAGCCGAAGATGATGCCAGCATTGATGAGGATGTCATTGCAGACCTGGCAGCCACCAACTGGGGCCCATGGTCAGACTTCGGCGGAGACACAAGTCCTTAGTTCATTTATATGCTTTTGATGTTTTTAGTTTTTAGTTCTTTTCGATTTTGATGTTTTTATTTTGAATTATGTCTAGAACTTAAACTTGGTTTGTAAATAATGGTATTTGAATTCAATATGTCATTTTCTCTCATTGAATAATTGCATGATAAATATGAAGTCAATTTTTGAGCTTTTTCTGAAAGGATTCAACACTTGAAATAAGGCATGACGATATTGTGAAAATGCTGGTTCCTGGAAGCAAGAGTCAGTCAAGCATGGAACATGAATCACAAAGAGAGAAAAGATTAGCTTGATATAAAGAGATCGTGGTCCAGTAAGCTAATAACTTTATCTTGTCCCGGTGAGTTGTGTGAACTTAATTGTGAGAGAACGTCTGTTTTTAAGTTCCTAGTTTTGCATTATTCTTAGACTGTTAGATTAGTTACTTGAGGTGGATATGATCAAGGCCATGTTTCTTTTTATTTTAGCTACTCAGCTAAAAGCCAACCTGTAATGAATTTATCCCTTGCACCCCTATTGAGCCAAAATTAGTGATGATTTGTTTGAATAAACCCCTGAGCCTAATTTTGATTTCCTTGACCTTGTTTTAGGGTTCTAAGAGAGCATAAGGGTTTCAAGTCATGATAAGCCCTTAATTTGGGGGATTGCTAGGGGAATTTGCCTCAGAAAAGTATAGCAGTACACAGTAGGGCACCCTCAGAAGTTTGTAAGCCCAAAGTATTCTTTTCTCTAAAAAAAGAAAAAAAAATTGAAATAAGGGCAGAAAAAGAGAGGTGTCATAAGTGCTAAGAAGAAAAAGTGTTGTTAGAATAATAAAGGCTAAAAAATAAAAAGCCTAGGTAGAATAAGTGGAAATTTTTCTAGGATGATTGCTCTCTTATAACCCTAAGTTTTTGAAATCCAAGAAAAACCATGATTTGTTGTTTAGCCAAGCCCCATTACAAGCCAATAAAAGTCCTTAGTGATCCACCAAATGTAAGTAAGCATAACTTTAACTGAGATAAAGTACAAAATTTGGGAATCTTAATTGTAGGTCGTAAAATTTCAAACATTTACCCGAGACACTTGAGCGTAGAGAGAAACACTAAACCTTGTGAGGAAAGTGAGGCAAGCCAACTTGATTGATTTTCGCCACTAACCATTTTCATCTCGATGTTGTTTCTGCTTCCATTGCAAGATTTTGACAAATGTAGAAATGACCAGTTGAAGGAATTTGAGAAATTGCAGCCATTGACAGTGTTGGGGCATTCAGAACTTGATTTTATTTTGATTTGCTTGGGGACAAGCAAAGTTTTACTTTGGGGGATTTTGATAACTGCTAAATAATTGTACTTTGATAATAGAAAATAAAGTAAAATTTTCTTTATAAATAATTATTTAGCAGTTATTTGTGCTTAAGTGTTAAAGAATTGATGTTTTGTTAAATTTCGACTGTAGATATAAAAATTGGAGGGGCTAAAAGCAAAAAGTGGAAAAAAGAAGAAATCAGAAAAGGCCTTGCCCAGCATCTCGCTCAGTGCGCAGCTCACGCTAAGCGGGACAAGAGACGCAGGTGCTAAGCGAGGCGATAAGCACGAGAGTCAGAACTCGCACCTAGCACGCAACAGAAATAGAATGCGCTAAGCGAGAGGAGCCCGCTAAGCACACGATCCAACAAAACTGAATGCATTAAGCACAAGGAGCCCACTAAGCGCACGATCTACACGCACTAAGAGAGGGATGTCGCACTAAGCGAGTCTATGAAGGCCCAAAGCCCACTTCGGTAGCTATAAATAGAGGTCAGACCAAGGGGAAACAACATATCGAGTCTCAGAGCATTCTCACTACTACCTAGAGCCTGAGAACTCTTCCTTAGGAAATTCTCTTCTCTCTTTCACCATTTCTTCCCTTTCTTTCTTTCACCCCTTTTATTCCATCAGTTCCTATACCCCATTTGACATTTAATCAATCAACTGAAACATTGATTCTAGGGCTCATCCCTTTCCTTTTGTTTAAAAAAATTTTGATTACTCTACACAACAAGGAAATATAAGGCTTCGAGACCGACCACGTGAACCATTGAAGGATGGCAATGGATTGTTACACTTTGGTATATGACCAAGTGAAATTTTCTTGATTTAAGATCATAAAGGAATATCATGGGTCCATCGATCTTCTTGATGCTTGATGATATGGGTTGACCTCCAAAGGAGTTATGTAACAAAGACTACCCTTGGATTCGAAAGGAATCAAAAGGACTCTGTGTGAGTGAATGATGTCGGAGGTACCCACTATTCAGGCATCTTCTTGGAGCTCCTAATCAAATGAGTTTTTTTCTCAAATGTACAAGTGCGAACCTTAAGATTTTTTTTACAATCACAAGCGTATTCATGTTTTGTTCCACAATCCAAACTCAAAAGCAAAATTAGTCATTCCTTGATCCACATGGGTTTTATTGGGCTTGTAATATGGCCAGGAGTTAAGAGGGATATGAAAGAAAAGGTCAAAGAGGCTCAAAGAGTGTTTAAGGGTTAGTTAGAGTAAGAACCTTGAGCGCCTTACTGTTACTCATTTCAACTCTTTGGGCTAGGCTCTACTTCATTTGTCTTATAAATTGATCATCATTGCACTTTTGTACCTTCCTTGTGAAATTTGGAGAACTTTTGTCTCTTTTTGTTTCACTCACCTTTGGCAGATTTATATATATTATTTAGAAAACAATTATATTTTGACTCATAGTGGGTAGCATGGGATAAATTAGTATTTGTGATGAAGAAATACGGTCATGTGACATCTCAAATCTTGACTAAAGACTTTTAAAACTTGGATTTTGGGACAAAACTTCTTAGAAACACGCACTTGGTTGTTTTCTTTTTTTTTTTTCTTTTTTTATATATACCCTAACTTTGCCTAGGCTAACCTTCTCGATTTTCAATGTAACATCCCATTTTTCATAAAATAAATTAAAAATGATTTTATTTAAAAATAAATAGAATTTTAGGAAAATAATGAGATTTTTGTAATTAAATAAATAAGGAGAAATAATTTTATTAATTAAAATAATGATTTGAAGGTAAATAAAATAAATAAATATTCTTAGAAAATAAAAATGATGTTTTATTTATTCATTTGATAGAAAGTAAAATAGAATTCATTTTTATAAAATAAAAAAAAAATAGAGTAGATAACAAGTTGAGAGTACCCTACCTATAAATAGAGATATATTAGGCCATTTTTTACATTTACGATACATCTTTATGTTTTCTCTTTTCTCAAATTCATTTTTCCTTTCTCTTCTTCCAAAATCCTCTCTTTTTCCCACATACACTCAAATGTATCCTAATAAAACTATAATTATGGATTCTTTAACTATTGGATCATCGTAAACTTTGAACATCGAGTTCGGAACTTATTCTCGCGCTTCCCTACTGTTGGGATTTGCAAAATAGTTTCTGTGGTCAGAGAAATGTCCCTCGCAAGTAGCTCTTTTGTGTTTCCGGATACACCCAAATATGTCTTAGTAAAACTATGATCTAGGACTCGTTAAGCGTTAGATCTTCGTGAAATTTGAACAATAGGTTCAGAACTCATGTTCTCACATCCTCACCGTTAGGATTTATGAAATAATGTTTTTGGTGAGAGAAATGTTTCTTGTACGGAGATAGTGAAATGAAGGTTCCAATCTCTTCTCCTTCTCTCTAACGCTTAGAAATCCTAGCAGAACAACTAGAGGAAAAATTTGAGGGATCTTAGTGAACCACTAGAGATGTCGCTATCACTATTAGATTACATAACATCTCTTAATATTATTACTATGTGACATGTGTATGATGCATGAGACATGATAACGTGTTGTTTTGAGATTATGGAAGTATGATGAATTGTGTGTAAGTGATAAATTGAATATGTGTTAAACTATGAACCGTACAATCACACGACCGTGATACCTATTTTTAATTAGAATTAAAAATAAATATAATGCTTTACCTATATTAATAATAAAAGAAATATTTTTGCTTGATCCACATTTCATTGAACAATTTTACTCTTAAATCAATTTTTTAATTTTTAATTTTTTTCTTTAAATCTACAATAACTTTCCACTGTTTCTATATAGCTAATTAGTTTTTTATTGTCATTTCTAATAACTATATTTAACTCCTTTTACTTTGTTAACTGTATTTAACTCCTTGTACTTTATTATTTAAAAATTTAGAGGCACACTCTTCTCCTAATATTATCATAATGAATATTATTATGGAAATTATGATCATTATTTTCGTTAATATATAAATAATTCTTTTAATTTGAAAATTATAATTAATGAATATTATTATGGAAATTATGATCATTATTTTCGTTAATATATAAATAATTCTTTTAATTTGAAAATTATAATTAGTTGTTTACTAAAAAAACTTCCAATTAAAATATAGATTTTATGTCTCAGAATAAAAAATATTTTTTTTAATAGAATTTAGCGTAAAAATATAATTATTTAGATTACAATGTATCGAAAACATATACTTTTATTATTTTTACGGTTTACACGTGGTAGTGAAAGAGTAGTGATTGCATTGGTGTTGCAATGATGACAAACAGGGAGAAATGCAATATATTGGTGTGAATCTAGGACAAAGAGAGATAGAGTAGTGGTGGTGGCCAGGAAAAGACGACAATGGAGCAACAAAGATGATTGGTAGCCAAAAAGTGTTGTCGTGACCATGGAACATGGTGGAAATAAAGAGGGCGTTGTCCTTTATGTATAGCCGAATTAAAATTCAACGAGATCTTCTACTTTTGTTGAGTTAAAAAAATTGGATATATCAAATATGTAGGTAATAATTATGTTGATAAATTATTATATTTTTCGTTTTGTCTCGAATCATTAATTATGAATTTTTTTCAACCCATCAAGTTATACTAATTAAAGATGAATGTCACTTGTAATATATGATTAAAATTAATTTAAAAAATTTATAAAAAAATCATATGCATATTTTTTTGTTGTTAAATAAACCATTTTCCACGTTAAATGTAAAAAAAGTATTACATTATTGTACATCAATCTTATAAGTTTGATTATTATTATATCTAAATATACTTAATGTTCGCTCTAAAAAATATACTTCATGTCCTTTTATAATAAATTTTTTAAATTTTATCAAAAAAATTTAATATAAATTTATTTTAATTATATGATATAAATAATTTTTTTACTTTTTATAATAAATAATTATAATTATAAAATTTGACATGTGCATTACCTCGAGTAAAAATCTATTTGTGTACATGACATTAATTACGTACTCTCTACTATTTGGCGCAAATGTCAAATGACTTGGGCACAAATGATTATTGCCGGAAGAAAATTGACACGATTAAACGTAATTGGGTTCACACTTCATAGTCACACGAATCACGATGAAAGAAAAATGGAGTAAACAACTAAACAATTAAACATGAAACACGAAGTCCCGAATTACTTTAATTTTGACGATGCAAAGCAGGAATAGCAAAAGAATGAGGTTGTCTTTGATTTGTATTTCCAAAAATTATTTAGTTTTTTTTTTTCAAATAAAAAAGTAAACAAACACAATGTATATGTCATTATGTCTCGCCACATGTTACCTAATTTTATATGAGTAGTGCTCGAATAAGGACTGTTTAATAGAACAAAATCAGAAGAAGAAAAATACTTATTTTAAAAATATTTTCAAAATTTAATAAATATTTTATGAAAAATTAATTAATTAGTGACTAGTATAAAAATATGTTAGAAAATATTTGACTTAATTTTTTTGTTTTTTTAACTATTGCAATTATATTAGTTGTTATCCAAGTTTTAATGTCAAGTAATGAAATTATGCAATTTTAATCTCTTTATAAGTCTTTTGGTAAATATTTAATTAATTTTGTTGATGTGACACTTGATGATTCTACTCCTAAAGATCCCTTGTATAAGATATTAGATGAGTTGAGATCCTTAAGTTGTGGAAAGAAAAACAAGGAAGAAAAAAAAAGAGGGGAAGAAATAAGTCAAGATGAAAAAGAGAAAATAAGAGAGGAAAAAAGAAGAAAAATAATGAAAGAAATGAAAAGAGAAAAACATGTCTCCCATAGTAGTCATGATTCTTGCAAGAGTTTAAGTGAAGAACTTATCGACTATTATAGAGGGCGCTACCACTATTAGAAAATATGTTTTTTACATCGATTATTTATGACTTTCTACATCGATTTTTAACCGATGTTGAAAGTATTATCGTTAACATCGATTTTCTAAAACTGATGTTAACGTAAAATTGACAACATAAGTTATTGTATAATAAGAATTACACCAAAAAAAATATATGAATGTTGACAGTTCACATCGGTTTTTATACAGAACCGATGTTAACTTATACATTAACATCGGTTTTCTATAAAAGCCGATGTTAACTTCCAAATGTTAACATCAATTTAAGTAAAAAACAACGTATAAGTTAACATCGGTTTTTTACAGAAACCGATGTTAACATTTTTTGATATTAACATTGGTTTTTGAAAAAACCGTAAAAACCGATGTTAATATATACAAACAACATCGGTTTTTTGAAAAACCAATATTAACTTATACGTTAACATCATTTTTTTTGGAAAAATCGATGTTGTTTATGTATATTAACATCGGGTTTTTTAGAAAATCGATGTTGTTATTAGGATTTTTTTAAAATACGCTCTGTTTTTACAAAAAATCCAAAATTTAACTGTAAATTTAAAATCAGACCACTCAACACAACATTTATCATTTGCATTCTACTTTCAAACAGGTTTTAGCAGAAAGCTAGCTAATAAACTATCAATTGTAAAAACTCAATTGAAAAAAATCAATTGATAACTATGAATAAATAATTTATTAATAACTATCAACAAAGATTATTCAATGTTAAAAGGAAACAACAATTGTAAAAAATGTAATGCAAGCTATAGTAAACTAATTAAGTAACCTAAAGTTACATAGTTCCCTAACATCCTAAGTTTGATTTCTAACTTTGAGATAATACTATGCCCACTGGATGCGAAATGTCTTCAATCTCTCTGCTTCCAATGGTCTAACATCATTAAAATACCGCATGATCAAATAAAACATAAGTTAATAATCTAATACCAATGATAAGAAAATCAACTTTGTTTGAAATAAACAATTACCGTTTCCCAATTATTTCTGAAAGTTCCTAAGATTATCGTGGACATCGTGTGCATGACATAATAGCCGCACTCAGTGCTTTCTTTTTGTCTATTACACTAAATACATAATGAAATTTGGATATTAAACGTTAACTACAATTAGTGTACACACGCATAAAATATATATAAGTAGAAGTTTTATTTAAATCATGTACCTTAACAACAATCTACCTAGCACCAGCCTTGGATTTAGGTTGTGGAGTATCATCAAGTCCTTTCAAAGCACTGTTGAATACAAGGAACATTAAAATATTGATGTTGTTGAGTTATGCTAATGCAAATGTATTGAAAAACAACACTGATATGTTAATTATTCCTTTAAGGTAGTTATTTGGCCTGTAATGCAAGGAACAAAACCAGACAACAAGATTTTCCTTAGGCAAAATGACGACCATTTGCCAGTGTGCGCTGTAGTGGAGACCAATATGGGTTATTGTAGTATTATACATTATTTAAATTCAGTTGTTCAGTTTGACTTAGCCATTCAAGTAGGCTCGAAGGTAGACATCGCATTTTGAACTCTGCATCCAACTCTTCATGTAACTTTCTGATTCAAATTGTGATTGCCCAGATCTCTGAATGGACTATGGCTTGAGGAATTCATACTCATCAGAATTCCCTGCTCGCATACTTGTCTTGGTTAGATGCCTATTGTTGTTAAGACAAAGTTAATTATGTATGAATTTAAAACAATAACTTAGGTAATTAACAATAATCTAAATTGATTTACAGAATCCACAACCGTATAACAGATATGCTGAGACATTGACCACCATGTTCAATTTCAAAGAGATCATCATGCTTTATGTACAACGAGAAGTTTTGATTAAACACCCTGAACACAGTAGCATCCTACATAACCTGGAGAGGCTTCAAAAAAAGTTGTGGGATGATCACTGTCATCAAATATAGGGGATCACCAACCTGATGATCCGGCCTATCTGGAGGTTTTGCTGGAGACATAGCTGCCTTTTATATCAAACATAGTTAATTAACATAATTTAATTACAGTGAACAAATCAATTGAAAAAAAATAAGCATATAATCAAAGTAAAATACTTTTTTTTGATAAATGCTTCACGAGATGTGTCGGCCAAGCAAAGAAGGTGTTAAGTGCCTGCCCCACTAAACTAACCTCGTTAGTGGGTACAGGAACAGAAGCCTCTACATCTTTAACCACCTCAACACCAACCTTCACTTGGCCATGCAACAAAGGGATGTTGTGAACCGTTATGGATCCCTCATAAACTCTTCCTAGGGCAACTAGGCAGGAAGGATTTTCTTCGATGTACAACCCGTATTTGTCTGAGTCATCCGTCTCTAGATCATTCCCTGAGGGATCAACACAACTCTCCTTTGTGCAGACACGAGAAACTAAGGGACCAACCTCAGGCTCCAGAGGCAGTGCAAGTTCCTATGATTGCATCTATGATTGAAACTAGGACTGCATCTGGCTGAAGGATAACATCAACTACCGAGTTACTTTCTGTGATCAACTCCTCCAGCTGGTCCCTAATTTATTGAGTTAGCTGCTCGAGTTCTTCGGGAGCCATGGAGGAAGAACTACGGGAGGTTCGAGGAACCGATCCAAAGTATTGCTTTATGGTCACACCAGCTCTAACAACACGCACACGACCAGGGTGTTCTGGTCGCCCAATGGAAGCAGTCAGAACATCCTAATGTCCATGAGGGACAAACAAACCCTGTGACGCCTGCTCCTCCAAAGAATCTTGTACATAACACATATATTTGCTTAGTCATTCACAGAATAAACAAATATAATTACAATTCTTAATTGAAAATGACTTACAGTCTTCTCAACAATTTCCTTTGCTGCCTTAGACATCATCTGCCCAGTTTTCTTGGTGCGGGCCATCTTTCACTTCACATGTCGTCTGATGGGAGATGGAGGGTCAATCACGCCCTCAATGCTTCCAGATTGAGCAGCTTCCTCCAGTTTTTTCTTAGTCTACTCAACCATTAGCTTCTGTTCTAAATATTCATAACCACCATGAGACAACACGTGGGGGGCAGTGTTTTGCTTCTGAATGGCCTGTGCCTTTTTCTGCACATCCTGCCAAAATATAGCATTAATGAAAATCATTACTACAATGTATTATAAGAACTGAATTTTTAGTGGAAAAAAATTAAAATGACAAAGTACATATTGATCGAGGTCGTACCCGAATCAAATAAACATTAAAAATGCAGTATCTAGGAAGTGATCCTAGGTCGTCTCCCAACGAGCAATGGTCAACCAACATTCATAATAGATAGTGATAAAACAGTAACGAATTGGGGGGGGGGGGTTGTTTGTTTTTGTAAATTAAACAGCGAGCAAATTTAATTAGAAAATATCAGAATTAAAACACGTTGTTTCCCTTTGATTCACAAGCAAGTCTCTTATCTTAGGTTACGAGAATTTATCTTTTATCAGTTCAACCACTTAATCTGTGGCATCCTTAAATAATGACTAGTTTAATAGTAATAATTTAAATAATAGAAACCATGGAATTTTTTTTTCTCTCTCTTTTCGCGGTAATTAAATTCAGAAGGAAAATTATCACTACAAAGTCCTGAATGGCCAGTTCACAACTCTATTTGGAGTCATTTCTTTCTGTTCACTTATAACCTCTAAACTATTTTGCTCTTTCAAAAAGAAAAATATACTAGCCATCATTTTAGGTCGTCACGTGAAAAATAATAAAATGCGGTCGATAAACTTTTTTCAATAAAGTTTGTTAACACTTCCTTTTCAAATAACAAGGTTAAACATAATTACATTCATCATCTAAAACTGTCCAAAATATGGGAGTTTGCAAAATACATAGTGACATCCAAAGCAAAGGTATCAACTATGGTGGCTTCAGCCACATATATACAATCATCAAAATTTGTATACAATAGGTCTACCCACCCAAAAATCAAAAGAGTAAACCTAGCAGTCTGAACTAGATACACCCACCCACAAAAAGTATGTAAACCTAGTCTAAGGATCCGTCTGCTATGATGAAGAGTCTTCACTACTCGCTGTCCCTCCAGGGCCGCTCTCCTCTGTAGAGTCTGCCTCAGATGCTGAGGTTGTGCTTTGTAGGTGAGGTTATCCTTCACTTGTACTTCATCCAGTGCGAGTACATCTGATGGATCCGGGTTGTATCGTCTCAGTTGAGAGACATGAAACATAGGGTGCAAATTTGATAAACTCGGAGGTAAAGCGATTTGATAAGCTACAGGCCCAACCTTCTTCAAAATTTGATACGGACCTAGATACTTGGGTGTCAACTTCCTAGATTTGAGAGCTCTCCCTACTCCAGTTACAGGAGAAACCTTCAAAAACACATGTTCTCCTTCTTGAAAATCTAAAGGCTTTCTCCTTCTGTCATAATAGCTCTTCTGCCTATCCTGGGATGCTTTTATTTTCTCTCGAATCAATTTCACTTGTTCGGTAATTTGTTGTAGCATTTCAAGTCCAAGAAGTACTGTTTCTCCATCATCGTACCAACAAAGAGGAGTTTTGCACTTTCGTCCATATAGAGCTTCAAAAGGAGCCATACCAATACTGGCTTGGTAGCTGTTGTTGTAAGTAAATTCAATCAATGGCAAACATTCTATCCAACTGCCTTGTTGCTCTATAATACACGCCCAGAGTAGATCTTCTAGAGTCTGAATGGTTCGTTCAGTTTGACCATCTGTTTGAGGATGATAAGCTGAACTGAGCTTCAGCTTTGTCCCCAATGCTTCATGTAGACTTGTCCAAAATCGCGAGGTAAACCTCGGGTCTCTGTCTGATACAATACTGGGAGGAATTCCATGCAACCTTATTACTTCTTTGATATACAACTCTACTAACTTCTCCATTTTATACTTCGTATTCACCATAATAAAATGAGCAGATTTGGTGAGTCAATCTACTATGACCCACACAGTATCGTGTCCATGACTAGTCTTGGATAAACTAGATACAAAATCCATAGATATGCTCTCCCATTTCCATTCCGGAATTTCTAGTTGCTTTAATTCTCCTGATGGTCGCTGGTGTTCAGCCTTAGCCTTTTGACATTGTTAGTGCTTAGCTCTACTGAGTTTTAAAAGATTGGCTAAGATTTTGTTAAAACATAAGCACTTAGACAATGAAGGAAAGCTGGAGTTGCTGCACATGATGTCCAACGTTATGTCAAGGAATCAGATTGGGCTGCACAATGCACAAGGCAAGATAAAATGTCAAATGAAGAATTGAAGCTGCAGGATCCACGATGTCGGATACAATGTCCAGGACATCCTGCCCGAAAATACTGGACACATAAATCTGTTATATCTTTAACAGATTGTGCAGGATCCACGATGTCGGATACAATGTCCAGGACATCCTGCCCGAAAATACTGGACACATAAATCTGTTATCTCTTTAACAGATTATTGTGCAGTTAGCAACAGATTAGACGATCTATCTTTAGGAACGAATTAAAAGATAATTAAAGTTCGAATTACAAACTTGAATAGTTCGTTCAGGGATTAAAGATTAAAGATAAAAACTAAAAGATCAAACTCTTTTGTTCAGAGAGCAATCTCTGGTGTGTATTCGATTTAATTGTAAACACGGGAGAGTGATTGAGAGGGAGTGAGAGGGGTTCTCATATCTAAGAGTGGCTCTTAGGTAGAGGTTGCACGGGTAGTGGTTAGGTGAGAAGGTTGTAAATAGTGGCTGTTAGATCTTTGAACTAACACTATTTTAGTGGATTTCCTCCCTGGCTTGGTAGCCCCCAGATGTAGGTGACGTTGCACCGAACTGGGTTAACAATTCTCTTGTGTTATTTACTTGTTTAATCTGTTCATACAGTCAAATATAATCTCCATGTTCTGAAGCGTGATGTCGTGACATCTGGTACGACATCTGACCTCTGTATCAGAATTTCAATTGGTATCAGAGCAGGCACTCGAAATCACTGAGTGAGATCTAGGGAGATAAATTCTGATGAACATGGAGAAAGAAGGAGGACCAGTGAACAGACCACCAATTCTGGATGGAACCAACTATGAATACTGGAAAGCAAGGATGGTGGCCTTCCTCAAATCACTGGATAGCAGAACCTGGAAAGCTGTCATCAAAGGCTGGGAACATCCCAAGATGCTGGACACAGAAGGAAAGCCCACTAATGAATTGAAGCTAGAAGAAGACTGGACAAAAGAAGAAGACGAATTGGCACTTGGAAACTCCAAAGCCTTGAATGCTCTATTCAATGGAGTTGACAAGAATATCTTCAGACTGATCAACACATGCACAGTGGCCAAGGATGCATGGGAGATCCTGAAAACCACTCATGAAGGAACCTCCAAAGTGAAGATGTCCAGATTGCAACTATTGGCTACAAAATTCGAAAATCTGAATATGAAGGAGGAAGAGTGTATTCATGACTTCCACATGAACATTCTTGAAATTGCCAATGCTTGCACTGCCTTGGGAGAAAGGATGACAGATGAAAAGCTGGTGAGAAAGATCCTCAGATCTTTGCCTAAGAGATTTGACATGAAAGTCACTGCAATAGAGGAGGCCCAAGACATTTGCAACATGAGAGTAGATGAACTCATTGGTTCCCTTCAAACCTTTGAGCTAGGACTCTCGGATAGGACTGAAAAGAAGAGCAAGAATCTGGCGTTCGTGTCCAATGATGAAGGAGAAGAAGATGAGTATGACCTGGATACTGATGAAGGGCTGACTAACGCAGTTGTGTTCCTTGGAAAACAGTTCAACAAAGTGCTGAACAGAATGGACAGGAGGCAGAAACCACATGTCCGGAACATCCCTTTCGACATCAGGAAAGGTAGTGAATACCAGAAAAGGTCAGATGAAAAGCCCAGTCACAGCAAAGGAGTTCAATGCCATGGGTGTGAAGGCTATGGACACATCAAAGCTGAATGTCCCACTCATCTCAAGAAGCAGAGGAAAGGACTTTCTGTATGTCGGTCTGATGATACAGAGAGTGAACAAGAAAGTGATTCTGACAGAGATGTGAATGCACTCACTGGGAGATTTGAATCTGCTGAAGATTCATGTGATACAGATAGTGAAATCACTTTTGATGAGCTTGCTATATCCTATAGAGAACTATGCATCAAAAGTGAGAAGATCCTTCAGCAAGAAGGACAACTGAAGAAGGTCATTGCAAATCTGGAGGCTGAGAAAGAGGCACATGAAGAGGAGATCTCTGAGCTTAAAGGAGAAGTTGGTTTTCTGAACTCTAAACTGGAAAACATGACAAAATCAATAAAGATGCTGAATAAAGGCTCAGATATGCTTGATGAAGTGCTACAGCTTGGGAAGAATGTTGGAAACCAGAGAGGACTTGGGCTTAATCATAAATCTGCTGGCAGAATAACCATGACAGAATTTGTTCCTGCCACAAACAGCACTGGAGCCACGATGTCACAACATCGGTCTCGACATCATGGAACGCAGCAGAAAAGGAGCAAAAGAAAGAAGTGGAGGTGTCACTACTGTGGCAAGTATGGTCACATAAAGCCCTTTTGCTATCATTTACATGGCCATTCACATCATGGAACTCAAAGTAGCAGCAGTGGAAGGAAGATGGTGTGGGTTCCAAAACACAAGACTGTTAGTCTTGTTGTTCATACTTCACTTAGAGCATCAGCTAAGGAAGATTGGTACCTAGATAGCGGCTGTTCCAGACACATGACAGGAGTTAAAGAATTCCTGGTGAACATTGAACCTTGCTCCACTAGCTATGTGACATTTGGAGATGGCTCTAAAGGAAAGATCACTGGAATGGGAAAGCTAGCCCATGATGGACTTCCTAGTCTGGACAAAGTACTGCTGGTGAAGGGACTGACTGCAAACTTGATCAGCATCAGTCAGTTGTGTGATGAAGGATTCAATGTAAACTTCACAAAGTCAGAATGCTTGGTGACAAATGAGAAGAGTGAAGTTCTAATGAAGGGCAGCAGATCAAAGGACAACTGTTACCTATGGACACCTCAAGAAACCAGTTACTCCTCCACATGTCTATCCTCCAAAGAAGATGAAGTCAGAATATGGCATCAAAGATTTGGACATCTGCACTTAAGAGGCATGAAGAAAATCATTGACAAAGGTGCTGTTAGAGGCATTCCCAATCTGAAAATAGAAGAAGGCAGAATTTGTGGTGAATGTCAGATTGGAAAGCAAGTCAAGATGTCCCACCAGAAGCTTCAACATCAGACCACTTCCAGGGTGCTGGAACTACTTCACATGGACTTGATGGGGCCTATGCAAGTTGAAAGCCTTGGAGGAAAAAGGTATGCCTATGTTGTTGTGGATGATTTCTCCAGATTTACCTGGGTCAACTTTATCAGAGAGAAATCAGACACCTTTGAAGTATTCAAAGAGTTGAGTCTAAGACTTCAAAGAGAAAAAGACTGTGTCATCAAGAGAATCAGGAGTGACCATGGCAGAGAATTTGAAAACAACAAGTTTACTGAATTCTGCACATCTGAAGGCATCACTCATGAGTTCTCTGCAGCCGTTACACCACAACAAAATGGCATAGTTGAAAGGAAAAACAGGACTTTGCAAGAAGCTGCTAGGGTCATGCTTCATGCCAAAGAACTTCCCTATAATCTCTGGGCTGAAGCCATGAACACAGCATGCTACATCCACAACAGAGTCACACTTAGAAGAGGGACTCCAACCACACTGTATGAAATCTGGAAAGGGAGGAAGCCAACTGTCAAGCACTTTCACATCTTTGGAAGTCCATGTTACATTTTGGCAGATAGAGAGCAAAGGAGAAAGATGGATCCCAAGAGTGATGCAGGGATATTCTTGGGATACTCTACAAACAGCAGAGCATATAGAGTATTCAATTCCAGAACCAGAACTGTGATGGAATCCATCAATGTGGTTGTTGATGATCTAACTCCAGCAAGAAAGAAGGATGTCGAAGAAGATGTCAGAACATCGGGAGACAATGTAGCAGATACAGCTAAAAGTGCAGAAAATGCAGAAAACTCTGATTCTGCTACAGATGAACCAAACATCAATCAACCTGACAAGAAACCCTCCATTAGAATCCAGAAGATGCACCCCAAGGAGCTGATTATAGGAGATCCAAACAGAGGGGTCACTACAAGATCAAGGGAGATTGAGATTGTCTCCAATTCATGCTTTGTCTCCAAAATTGAGCCCAAGAATGTGAAAGAGGCACTGACTGATGAGTTCTGGATCAATGCTATGCAAGAAGAATTGGGGCAATTCAAAAGGAATGAAGTTTGGGAGCTAGTTCCTAGACCCGAGGGAACTAATGTGATTGGCACCAAGTGGATCTTCAAGAACATAACCAATGAAGAAGGTGTTATAACCAGAAACAAGGCCAGACTTGTTGCTCAAGGCTACACTCAGATTGAAGGTGTAGACTTTGATGAAACTTTCGCTCCTGTTGCTAGACTTGAGTCCATCAGATTGTTACTTGGTGTAGCCTGCATCCTCAAATTCAAGCTGTACCAGATGGATGTGAAGAGCGCGTTTCTGAATGGATACTTGAATGAAGAAGTCTATGTGGAGCAGCCAAAGGGATTTGTAGATCCAACTCATCCAGGTCATGTATACAGGCTCAAGAAGGCTCTCTATGGATTGAAGCAAGCTCCAAGAGCTTGGTATGAAAGGCTAACAGAGTTCCTTACTCAGCAAGGGTATAGGAAGGGAGGAATTGACAAGACTCTCTTTGTCAAACAAGATGCTGAAAACTTGATGATAGCACAGATATATGTTGATGACATTGTGTTTGGAGGGATGTCGAATGAGATGCTTCGACATTTTGTTCAACAGATGCAATCTGAATTTGAAATGAGTCTTGTTGGAGAGCTGACTTATTTTCTGGGACTCCAAGTGAAGCAGATGGAAGACTCCATATTCCTCTCACAAAGCAAGTATGCAAAGAACATTGTCAAAAAGTTTGGGATGGAAAATGCCAGCCATAAAAGAACACCTGCACCTACTCACTTGAAGCTGTCAAAAGATGAAGCTGGCACCAGTGTTGATCAAAGTCTGTACAGAAGCATGATTGGGAGCTTACTATATTTAACAGCTAGCAGACCTGACATCACCTATGCAGTAGGTGTTTGTGCATGATATCAAGCCAATCCCAAGATAAGTCACTTGAATCAAGTAAAGAGAATTCTGAAATATGTAAATGGCACCGTGACTATGGGATTATGTACTGTCATTGTTCAGGTTCAATGCTGGTTGGGTATTGTGATGCTGATTGGGCTGGAAGTGCAGATGACAGAAAAAGCACTTCTGGTGGATGTTTCTATTTGGGAAACAATCTTATTTCATGGTTCAGCAAGAAGCAAAACTGCGTGTCCCTATCTACTGCTGAAGCAGAGTATATTGCAGCAGGAAGCAGCTGTTCACAACTAGTTTGGATGAAGCAGATGCTGAAGGAGTACAATGTCGAACAAGATGTCATGACATTGTACTGTGACAACATGAGTGCTATTAATATTTCTAAAAATCCTGTTCAACACAGCAGAACCAAGCACATTGACATTAGACATCACTATATTAGAGATCTTGTTGATGATAAAGTTATCACACTGGAGCATGTGGACACTGAGGAACAAATAGCAGATATTTTCACAAAGGCATTGGATGCAAATCAGTTTGAAAAACTGAGGGGCAAGCTGGGCATTTGTCTGCTAGAGGATTTATAGCAATTACTTTTATCTGAACGTGCTCAAACGTTAATAGCGCGTTCTCTACTGGGCCAACACAAATTCGATTGTTGCTTCACACGTCCCTCTACATTCCTCATTCAAACTCATATTTACGTGGTAATCTCGGTTTCATCAGCATTCCCCAACAGCTCTCAGAAATTCACGAAACCATTCCAAAGGCTCTGCTTCTCCATGGCTACCGCACCAAAAGAAACCTCAGCTCCTGGTTCACCCTCTGTACCATCATCTCCATCATCCACCAAAGCACCATCAAACCAGGAACAACCTGAATTCCATATCCAACCCATACGAATGATTCCTGGTCAAGCCCCTGTTCCTGAGAAACTGGTCCCCAAAAGACAACAGGGAGTGAAGATTTCTGAAAACCCTAGCCTTGCAACAAGTCCTAGGGAAGTAGACACGGAGATGGATAAGAAGATTCGCAGTATTGTGAGTAGCATTTTGAAAGATGCTTCTATCCCTGATGCTGATAAAGATGTTCCAACATCTTTCACCCCAAATGTTTCTGTCCCTGATGCTGATAAAGATGTTCCAACATCTTCCACCCCAAATGATGAAGTCATCTCTTCGTCCAGTAAAGAGAAATCAACAGAGGAAGAGGAACAAGCCACAGAGGAGACCCCTGCACCAAGGGCACCAGAACCGGCTCCAGGTGACCTCATTGACCTAGAAGAAGTAGAATCTGATGAGGAACCCATTGCCAACAAGTTGGCACCTGGCATTGCAGAAAGATTACAAAGCAGAAAGGGAAATACCCCCATTACTAGGTCTGGACGAATCAAAACTATGGCACAGAAGAAGAGCACACCAATCACTCCTACCACATCCAGATGGAGCAAAGTTGCAATCCCTTCCAAGAAGAGGAAAGAAATTTCCTCATCCGATTCTGATGATGATGTCGAACTAGATGTTCCCGACATCAAGAGGGCCAAGAAATCAGGGAAAAAGGTGCCTGGAAATGTCCCTGATGCACCATTGGACAACATCTCATTCCACTCCATTGGCAATGTTGAAAGGTGGAAATTTGTATATCAACGAAGGCTTGCTTTAGAAAGAGAACTGGGAAGAAATGCCTTGGATTGCAAGGAGATCATGGACCTCATCAAGGCTGCTGGACTGCTGAAAACTGTCACCAAGTTGGGAGATTGCTATGAAAGTCTAGTCAGGGAATTCATTGTCAACATTCCCTCTGACATAACAAACAGAAAGAGTGATGATTATCAGAAAGTGTTTGTCAGAGGAAAATGTGTTAGATTCTCCCCTGCTGTAATCAACAAATACCTGGGCAGACCAACTGAAGGAGTGGTGGATATTGCTATGTCTGAGCATCAAATTGCCAAGGAAATCACTGCCAAACGAGTCCAGCATTGGCCAAAGAAAGGGAAGCTTTCTGCAGGGAAGCTAAGTGTGAAGTATGCAATCCTGCACAGGATTGGGGCTGCAAACTGGGTACCCACCAATCACACTTCCACTGTTGCCACAGGTTTGGGTAAATTTCTGTATGCTGTTGGAACCAAGTCCAAATTTAATTTTGGAAACTATATTTTTGATCAAACTGTTAAGCATTCAGAATCTTTTGCTGTCAAATTACCCATTGCCTTCCCAACTGTATTGTGTGGCATTATGTTGAGTCAACATCCCAATATCTTAAACAACATTGACTCTGTGATGAAGAGAGAATCTCCTCTATCCCTGCATTACAAACTGTTTGAGGGGACACATGTCCCAGGCATTGTCTCGACATCAGGGAAAGCTGCTGCTTCAGGTGCTGTGTCCAAGGATGCTTTGATTGCTGAACTCAAGGACACATGCAAGGTGCTGGAAGCAACCATCAAAGCCACCACAGAGAAGAAAATGGAGCTGGAACGCCTGATCAAAAGACTCTCAGACAGTGGCATTGATGATGGAGAAGTAGCTGAGGAAGAAGAAGAAGCTGAGGAAGAAGAAGAAGCAGCTGAGGAAGAAGAAGAAGCTACTGAGGAAGAAGAAGATGCAGCAGAGGATACAGAATCAGATGATGATTCTAAAGCCACCCCATGATCATCAAACCTTTATTTTTGCTTTTTACTCTTACTAGCTATAGGGGCATGTCCCTTTGAACAATTGATTGCTATTGGTCTGTAATATTTGCATGCATTCTACTTTTGTCAAATTCTGTCTAAAAAGGGGGAGTAATAGTATTATAGTGTTATGCATGATTTATGATTTTGAGTAAGTAGGATACGATGTATGCATGATTCACGATTTTGAGGGGGAGACTGCTGCAATAAGAGCATGGAGACAGGGGGAGCAGAACGCTGATGTCACATGAGATGTCTTGACATCCTGGAAAAGACTAGTAGCTGATAGAAAATGCTGCAGTGAACTGCTTCACAGCAGTAGGAGCATGGAGACAGGGGGAGCAGAAAGCTGATGTCACATGAGATGTCTTGACATCCTGGAAACGACTTGCAACTTGCAGAATTTTGCTGTCGCCACTACAGATACCGCTGTGCTTGATTACTCTGATAATGAAAGTTGCTGATCCCACTTGCATAACTGCTCGTACCTGCTCAGGAAGTGTCTAAGTATGTTTTAGACAAAATTTGCCAAAGGGGGAGATTGTTAGTGCTTAGCTCTACTGAGTTTTAAAAGATTGGCTAAGATTTTGTTAAAACATAAGCACTTAGACAATGAAGGAAAGCTGGAGTTGCTGCACATGATGTCCAACGTTATGTCAAGGAATCAGATTGGGCTGCACAATGCACAAGGCAAGATAAAATGTCAAATGAAGAATTGAAGCTGCAGGATCCACGATGTCGGATACAATGTCCAGGACATCCTGCCCGAAAATACTGGACACATAAATCTGTTATATCTTTAACAGATTGTGCAGGATCCACGATGTCGGATACAATGTCCAGGACATCCTGCCCGAAAATACTGGACACATAAATCTGTTATCTCTTTAACAGATTATTGTGCAGTTAGCAACAGATTAGACGATCTATCTTTAGGAACGAATTAAAAGATAATTAAAGTTCGAATTACAAACTTGAATAGTTCGTTCAGGGATTAAAGATTAAAGATAAAAACTAAAAGATCAAACTTTATCTTTTAGATCTTTAAGTGCAGATTTTCAGGAGAATGATAGATCTTATCCAGCGCAAGTTGTTGCAGCCCAGATACGCACACTGCTATATAAACATGAAGGCTGCACGAGTTCTGTACCAAGTCCGGGATTGAAGAGTTACTTTGTGAGTTTTGGGACTTGAGTGTTTTGTGAGCCACCTTGATGTTACCCTAACATCAAGTGTTGGACCTGAGTGTGTAGAGTTGATCTCTTTTGTTCAGAGAGCAATCTCTGGTGTGTATTCGATTTAATTGTAAACACGGGAGAGTGATTGAGAGGGAGTGAGAGGGGTTCTCATATCTAAGAGTGGCTCTTAGGTAGAGGTTGCACGGGTAGTGGTTAGGTGAGAAGGTTGTAAACAGTGGCTGTTAGATCTTCGAACTAACACTATTTTAGTGGATTTCCTCCCTGGCTTGGTAGCCCCCAGATGTAGGTGACGTTGCACCGAACTGGGTTAACAATTCTCTTGTGTTATTTACTTGTTTAATCTGTTCATACAGTCAAATACAATCTCCATGTTCTGAAGCGTGATGTCGTGACATCTGGTACGACATCTGACCTCTGTATCAGAATTTCAATTGGTATCAGAGCAGGCACTCGAAATCACTGAGTGAGATCTAGGGAGATAAATTCTGATGAACATGGAGAAAGAACGTTGCATATTTCAATGAACGTTGCCAAGTGTGCATAGGGATCTTCATTAGGTAATCATTGAAATAAGTTCCCCTGTATTAAATGAATTAAGGAATGTGGGTAGTTGATGTTGTTAGATTGCACTTCAGGACGTGCAATGCTGGTGAAAAATTGTGGTACTGAACTACTTGAGTAATCCTCAAGGGTAATCCTCTGGTCATGCTCTTCTGCCATGGTAATGACTTCAGGTTATTGAGTGGCAGATTCCCTTGATGATGGTCAATCAGGTGATGATAACTCAGAGAAATGAGTCTCTTCCTCAAGAATGGATGCAACTGTTCTGTCTTGCAGAAGTTTGCTTCTCCCCTCGGCCCTGTTACTTCGCAATGTAGCTTCAATTTCGAAGTCCAGAGGAACTAAATTGCTTGTGGGAGATCTATGCATATACAATACTAATAGAACAACGGTTATCCAATTTAACAAGAAAAGACAAATAGGAATTATGAACAAATATTCACAAAAACAATCAAAGAATAACAAATAAAGAATAGACACCTAAAACTGAACTAACTTCCCAAATAAAAAGAAGTTCCCTGGCAACGGCGCCAAAAACTTGTTCTGCTTCCGGCAAGTGCACCGGATCGCACAAGTAGTATAAAACGGTAAGAACCGAGTATCGAACTCTCGGGGAACTTGTGTTATTTGGTAAGCTATTTCAGCAAATAGGTGTCCGGTGTGTAAAGATAAGTGTGAATATGAACATGTGTATAAAATATCTGTGCAAAAAGAAAGAAAATCACGCGAGAGAAATGATGTGTAAAATAAGTAGAGAACACGTTGGCCTTCCTAATAGGTTCCTAATGCTAAAAAGATATTCTCTATATAACAATGCTCATGTGTTCTTATGGTGTCTCCTAAGATACTAAACCCTGATTCCTCATGTAGGACTAAACTTAACCAGGACCGCCTTAAGACACACATACACAACTAAATTATCGCACCCCGATTCCTCGTGATAGTACGACAACTTAACCCTATACTATCAAGAACTTTAGAGTCAGACCAGTTTCCAGTGTTGAATGACCCTAACAAAGCATGCGTCTACGTGATCAAGGTAAAGGCATACTGGAGTGAAAAGAAGATAGCACAGAGAACACACAAAACATCAATAAATAGATAGAAATATATTTACATCAGGTACCTACAGGGAAGATCCAACAGAGGATTTAGTTTCCCATTCCAAGAAGCCTTATTTACAACAAAGAGAAGAACAAGATGAAAGATTACAAAAATACAAGTGGTGAGGATATCTCCTTCACCTCTAGGATCTCACAATCACTGACAAACTCATCTCAAGCTCTCAAACCGGGTCCTGCTTCAAGCTTAGTCTCTGCAGATCTTCACACATCAAAATCTCTCAAAACTGTCTAGAACTTAGACCTTTCTCTCTCTAGAATCTCTAGACATGCAAAGCTCTGAATCCCAGTCCAAACTCCACCTCTAAAATCTGATTTCAGGCTTAAATAGGTGGCCTTTTCGTGCTCGTGCGCTTAGCGCACTTATGGACCGCTTAGCGCACATTAGTGAATTTTGGCTAAGTGCGTGCCTTTCTCGCTTAGCGGATGGACTGAAGCAATGCGCTTAGTGAGATGAAGTGGTGCGCTTAGTGAACTTGTACAACTCATTTTCTTCCAGAGTCTTCCTCACGCTTAGCCCATGAGTGTTGCGCTTAGCGGATGCTCGCTAAGCCAGCAGATTGGCTTAGTGAAAAGGTGAAAAACAACACTTTTCAAAGCTTGCCTAATTAACCTGAAATTGAGAGAAAATGATTATTAAACACACAAAATGGAAGTACTAAGTATTTATTACCTATACTTAACAGAAAATACTTATAACACTACAAAATAACCATAAATTGGAAGAGTTTGATACAACTTACACAAGTTTTATACACAAAAGTTAGTCGTATTCACCGACTAACAGTACACGAATCTGGAAGGAAAGTAGTAGTAGAAACATGATGGCAGGCAAACTCAAAAGAAATGGCATTATGGGCAAAAAGTTGTTGATTTCTACAATACCAAATAACCCAAACAAAATTCACAATGAGGGTGAGAACAACTTTTCTAGTTTGGGCACTCCATTTTCTATCAAGTAGCTAAAGCAAGGAGTGACAATAGATGTTTTCCAATTGGACTTGCAAAATTGATAACATCCAATCCCAAATCTAAAGAGCAAAGGGGAAATGAAAGAACTAGTGTTTAGATGAATCTTAAGGGAAGGATAATGTGACACCCTCTACCCCGACATACATATAGTGAAAGGAAACATGGAATAATGGGAGTAATTTAAAAAGATTTATTTCACAACTCAAAATAAAACTTCTCAATGAAGTAAAAGATTCACATTCACAATAGCCAAGTTAAAACTTATCAGTAAGAATATAAAAACGAGTTATGGCTCCAAACAAAGATCGTACCGGTATTACAACTAAAATTCCAGAGAGAAACATAGAAGTAAATCATGTTTAACTACATATCTCAAAATACATTTGATAAAAACAACATAAAACCCTAAGCTCCAATGTCACATCCTATCAGAGCATAGTATTACATCGTCCTCTAGTATAAGGTTCTCTATAGTCATCCAGCTAACCATCTGTTCCTACGAACACAAGGTTCAAGATCATCATTAGATCCAAACATAAACAACACACAAGGAGTGAGTTATCACATTCCTAAATAGGTAGAGATAAACAAAACCACACACACACACACACACACACACACACACACACACACACACACACACACACACACACACACACACACACACACACACACATATATATATATATATATATATATATATATATATATAAGTATATCAAGCTCAACTTAGCACGATTCACATCATTTTACCACACATTGTGTAACATCACTCATCCAAGAATTTAATCACATTCCACACCTTCACATTAATCAGGTGTTTAGAACAACACATCTCAAGTACAACACAATATCTCACACTCAAACAATTCATTACCCACCATCATGTAACAACTCACAATGATCATTACACAGACATTATGTAACAGACACTATATGACTCAATCTTATATGCAATGTGGTACCATATTAGTGAAAAACCTCATCAAGCGCCTAGGAGTACATGATAAGACAGATTGCACACTGGTAAGTCAGGTCACTCTCACTAGGTAAAATAACAGGAAGATAATTTGGGGTCATGCTATTTTACGAGAATGCTCTAACCATGTGGGACAATATAGGCTTAAAGGAGCACTTATACCAGGTGTATGTACCCCCAAGGCCTAGACTCTAAAGAGTCCGTCAGGGCCTCTCCCTCCTAATTCAGGTCCAACCCAGAAAACATTTTAACACATAGACTCTATCTATGACTATACAAAACACAAGACTTCTCAATTGTTCTCAAAATAATTTTAACATGTAGCACCTCAAAGTAATTCAACTCGTCAGATTCCCACAGTGGATTTCATCATAATACTTGTCACGCATTAACCCATTGTCCTTAAAGGGTCTTACAGTCATGTGATTATACGGTTCATAACTCAAAACTCAATGCACACAACATCTCAATACACATGTGTCATACCCTAATTTTGTCCGGGGACTATTGTTTGATGGCATGCAACCTTTGGTTGACCGCTTCGAGGTACTTGGCACCCTTTGTTGCACAATACGTGAAGTTCCGAGACATGCCGGAAATCAAAAGGAAGCATTGTTACACAATCCGTGAGTTTCTATAACATTCCGAAAGCAAACAAAAGAGTAATTATGTGACCCGTAAGGTTCCGTAACCTTATGGAAAGAAAACAAGTAACGTTACGGAAAAAGAATCACCAAAAAAAAAGCAAAGGGGGTGTACTTAGTAAAAAAAATGGGGTGCAAATAGCAACCAGGCCCACTTGGGCCTTCCAGGATGTTCCTCCAGAAGGCGGTTGCTTCTGGAGGAAGCAACCTGGCTCGCCTGGGCGAGCTGGGTGGCAAGCTCCTCCCCTATTTTCCTATAAATAGGGGGAGGAGTGGAGGAGAAAGGGATTCAGCCCTTCTGGTACTTCGTAATCACTTAAAATTAGTGAGGAAAATTGTTTCCGTGAAGAAAATCCAAGCCGAGGCGCTTCCGTAATATTTCTGTAACATTTCTGTGGGTGATTTCGCGAAGATTTTCAACCGTTCTTCGTCGTTCGTCGTTCTTCGGTCTTCAACCGATAAGTTCCCGAAATCGAACTTTTCAATTCATTCTATGTACCCGTGGTGGTCCCTATTTGTTTCGTGTACTTTTATTCTCGTTTCATTTACTTTCCGTACCCCTTTTTGACGTGCTTTAGTCATTTACTTAAGTCCTTTTTTCGCCTAAACAAGAAATAAAATAATTTTGCACCGATCATTTGATTTGTAATATCCGTTAATTTCTGTTAAAATGAAATCCGACCGTTCGGTCATGCCGTAACCACGTTGGAAACCAAAAAGAGGTAAGATAATAATATAATAATCAAAAAATATCTTTTAGTAAAATAAACCAAAAAAATCAATCGGACGTTTCTCTTTGGGATTTCTCTTTCTTAATTGAATTGACTAATAACTAAAGTGAAGCTAAGGCTAAAATCAACTCGCAAAGTCAAGCTCGTCCACAAAAAATCACTAAAAAGCATTTTAAGGTTCGATACCTCAGTTTTTCTCACCAAGTAAAAATGGGTCATTTTAAAGTCCAATGCCTTAAAAGGACCTCATTCCAAGTAAAAAGAATCGCTTGATTTGCCCTTTAAAAAGAACTACGTAGGTCTGATTTTCTCATCACAATTGAGGAATACATAGGAGCAATGGGAAACGCCCTTGTCGACCACAAAAAGATAAAAACATAAAAAGGCATAAAAAAGACATAAGAACGTAAAAAGGGAAAAGAACATAAATTGAAGTCATATTTGCACATTTGATTAAAGGTTGCCGTCTCTTGTGACGGACGCGTGGGATGCTAATACCTTCCCCGTGCGTAAATACAACTCCCGAACCTTTCATTTAAAGTTCGTAGACCACGTATTTTTCCGGTTTTTCTGACGTTTTCCTCAAATAAACGTTGGTGGCGACTCCGCGTGTATTCTTTTCTTGGAACACGCACCCGTGAGCCACGCGTCGCCCTCCCGCCGAAGGGTAGGTTGCGACAGTTGGCGACTCCGCTGGGGACTCCGTGCATATTCCTTTCTTGGAACACGCACCCGCGAGCAATGCATCGCCCTCCTACCGCAGGGTAGGTTGCGACAGTTGGCGACTCCACTGGGGACTGTTTTTAGAGAGTTAGGCCATATAATCTTGTGCAATGTTTTTATCATGACTTTCTCCTTTGTTGGTTTCCCTTTATTTTTCTTATGTTCTTATGTATATAACTCTTTGATGCTTTTAGTGCGTTTTAAAATGTATGCATGAGATAAATATTTATTCATTTGATGCACACAAACACCAACACTATTTGCACACACGATGAGTTGAAAAAGGGACCTATACCCGGGCTCGTGGGAACATAAGGAGTGGAGGTGAATCTGTGATCATGCTAGGTCTCCGACTTGCTTGATTACAGTGAACCCTCATCTAGAGTTTTTCTCTTTTATAACATATTGTTGCTAGTAGTCCCTACTGCTTCAAAATGTTCTTTGAAGGGGATGATACCTCTAGAGACCATCAAGAGAGATATGACCACCTTGGGAATTATCACTAAAAGCCCTTTAGCTCCCTCTCATATAGGTCCCTTGAATAGGGGCACGGAACAGACACGCTGCGTGCCATTTTTCACACTGCCATGCATAAATGTCATGTACCCTTTTGCTTATATTTGTTTGTGAATATTGTCATACTATGTACATCCCCGTGTTGTGCCTTTCGCATATGCATCATGCACGGGTTCCGTCTTGATCCCCTCTCTTTGGCAAACCGATGGAGGGTTCGTGCCACCTTCTTAAATACATACGTCGGGCACTTTGCTACCCCAAGATGTTGTATCTAAGAAGGAGACAATTTCTCGGGCTCCCGTATTCATAAATTGCATCTGTATCATATGCATTTCTTCATGCATTCATCCATTCCACCCATGATAGATGTCGGAGTTTTGATTCACACTGATTTTGTTTTACTTTAGTAAAACATGGGATCAAGTCAAACACCTTCGCTTAAAAAGAGGTTCTATCAAGTCAAGGTCAAGAGCCTAGGGATCACCAGTCTAAAGGAGTTACGACAGATGATGGGTCAGCTCCAGCGGTAAGCTTTTCGCAAAGCTTATGGTAAAATCTAGGACCTAGCCATGGTAAATGTCTCTACAGAGGCCATTGCCTCCCTCGCCAAGTATTACGATCAGCCGTTGAGGTGCTTCACCTTTGGGGACTTCCAGCTATCACCCATGGTGGAAGAATTTGAAGAGATCCTAGGATGCCCTCTAGGGGGAAGAAGACCATACCTATTCTCAGAGTTCTATCCCTCATTAGCTAGAATTTCCAAGATAGTCCAAATCTCGACGCAGGAATTATACCACAGGAAGCAAGTCGAAAATGGGGTGGTTGGAATACCAAGAAAATATTTGGAGGCAAAAGCAAAAATCTTGGCAGGTAAAGGTGAAAGGGCCTCGTTCATAGACATTCTCGCACTGTTGATCTTCGGAGGAGTCCTCTTTCCGAATGTGGATGGGTTGGTGGACCTAGCAGCAATCGACGCTTTTCTCGCCTATCACAACCACAAGGAAAGCCCGATGGTCGCTATGCTAGCCGACCTATATGACACCTTCGACCGAAGATGTGAAAAGAGCAATACAAGGATTGTTTGCTATACTGCAGCTCTTTATGTATGGTTAGTTTCGCACCTTTTTCACCAAGAGGTGAGGCATTCTTGCCCGCTAGAAAGCCATCGTTCATGCACAGAGAAAGGAGGGGCAAATTGGGACCAACTCTTAGCGAGCAAAGAAGGAGCATCTGTCAACTGGTTCCCTCGATGGAAGGAAGGAAGAACCAGAGTTCTTATTTCATGCGGAGGATTTCCAAATTTTCCCTTGATGGGGACGAGGGGTTGCATCAGCTACAATCCCGTTCTTGCTATAAGAAAACTTGGCTACCCTATGAGAGGGGCGCCACTAGAGGATGAGCTCACGCCTGTCATTTCATGAGGTTTCAATAAGACCAACAGAAGGTCCGCAAGGCATGGGAGGTGTTGCAAGAGAATGACAAGGAACACAGGGGCAGTAACAATGGGCCCATCGGTGGCTATCGTAAGTGGTTAAAAGCCCACGTGCAAGGTTTGGATTGGCTTCCAAGTTTGGGAACCGCTAAAAGGGAGGAAGTTGAGGCACCAAAGGAAGACGAAGAGGTGCAGGCCCTTAGGGCAAGCTCGAGCAAGCCCAAGCAGTCAAAGAAAGGTTCAAATCAGCAGCTCTTAAGATCCGAAAGGAGAATGCCGAACTAAGAGATATAAATATAGCAACCACCAAAGCCTTGGAACAAGAGACCAAGAGGGCTCGTAGGGAAGAGCACGGCCGGAAAAAGTTCCGAGGGGCTCTGTGGGGCAGTAACAGCGAGCTTAAGCTCTGGAGAGAGGAAAGGGACCAATCATGAGTAGACAGTTTGATCTTGAAAGATGAGTTGAAGGCTTGCTTGAGGTCCAAGAGAAGTTTGTCTCAGCGGTTATACGAGACAGAGACCAACATGTTAGCTATCATCACCAAGTACCAAGAAGAACTAAATCTAGCCACGGCCCACGAGCATAGATTGGCGGACGAGTATGCCCAAGTGTATGCGGAAAAGGAGGCTAGAGGAAGGGTGATCAACTCGCTACATCAAGAGGCAACGATGTGGATGGACCGATTTGCTCTTACCTAGAACGGGAGTCAAGAACTTCCCCGATTGCTAGCCAAGGCCAAAGCAATGGCTGACACCTACTCCGCCCCTGAGGAGATCCATGGACTTCTCAGCTATTGTCAACATATGATAGACTTAATGGCCCATATGATTAGAAACTGCTAGGAAGCTTGTATTGTTGCTCAGATCTTGACTAGTTATAACTTTCTGAATAAAATGAGTTTGTCCCATGTTTTTACTCCAAAAGTTAGTGCGAATCAAATCACTCCCGCATTTTATCTCTAGCATGCATTCGTATCATTAATCGCATAAGCACCTCTTCATGGCATGAACATATCGTTGCTGCATTTGTCCATTATCATATTCCAGCATCACATTTTACATGAGTCATTGCATCATCATGCATATGCGTTCAACATACTTTTTGTTCTACAAACTGCATACCTTTTGTTTTCATGTTCGCTCATGCATGATCCTTGCATTTTCCTCTACAAAACAAAAACAAAAAGGGAAGCATGAAAATTCATGATGCATTCTTGGTTGAATATATTCGGTACCATGAGCCAACCATGTTGGGATCATAAACCCGTTTCACTTAAAAACAAAATGAGTGAACATGGTACCTAATGCATGGTTAACTAGGAAATGATGTTTCTTCGGGCATCTCAATTTCATAATTACATTTTCCATGCATAGCTTAAAGTATGCCCGAGTCATTCATCGCTATGAAAGGTTGTTGAAGTATTGGCGATCAGAATTGCCATTCCTTGGATTATAGGGTTGAACTAAGCTCATGCTTTTTCGAAAAAGGTTCATCAAGTCAAGTTGAAGTATGGAAGTAACCATCTTGCAAAAATTAGGGCAAAAGATGAATCGAGTTACATCACTACTTCGTCTACTGCCAAACACATTTAGGACTGTTGATGTCCTTGTTACTTCCAGTTTCACCTTGACCAAGATGTCATGAACCATGTTAAAAAATCTAAATTGATTCAACCCCATGTCCTGCATAAAAATTCGCAATACTTCAACTGTGTATCATTCACATACATCCATGCTTTTCATTGGTTGCATTGCTCATTGCATTCTTTCCCTGAAAAAAATAAAATAAAATAAAATAAAATAAAATAAAAACGAACTTAATCATTGTTATAAAAAAGAAAAGAACATGCTTTACGGTGCCCTTACTGAACCCGTGCTAGAGCTAGAGTAATAGGTAAAGTAGAAGAGGCGCAAGAGCAGATGAAGGCCGACATGGAGGCCATGAAAGAGCAAATGGCCACAATGATGGAGGCCATGATGAGCATGAAGAAGATAATGGAAGCCAATGCGGTTGCAGTTGCCGCTACCAGCGCTATTGCTAAGGTGAACCCGACGTCCCCATCCGGCATCAACCAAATGAATCATCCAACCTCAGATATGGTAGGCAAAGATTTGGGAAGTATGGGCGGCCCCCATGATGTGCAAATTCAAAACAAGCACGCCTTCCCACCATATGGCCAGCCTCCCAATTGTACACCACCCAATGTGGCGTACACTCCCAGTGAAAATGTCAATAACTCCACTCTTATACCCATTGAGAGCCAACAACCCCAAACTGATCATGCACATGTCTCTTAAACCATGGGGGAGGCACATAAAATGCCCCACCACAATCTAGCTGACTTCGAGCCTTGCCTCGGATATGCCACTGAAGGGCAAGCAGTTGGTGGTATGCCCCTGCAAAGCACTTTGGAGGGCCCTCAGTATCACCCACAACCACACCTCTTGCATTCCACAACAAGTAAAAACCCTCATGCTATGGCAGAAATGGGAAAGTTGGATCATCTAGAGGAAAGGCTCAGGGCCATTGAAGGAGGTGAAGATTATGCCTTTGCTAACCTAGGAGAGTTGTTCCTAGTACCCAATATCATCACCCCTCCCAAGTTCAAGGTGCTGGACTTTGACAAGTACAAGGGGACTACTTGCCCCAAGAACCATCTAAAGATGTATTGTCGGAAGATGGGGGCATACGTAAAAGATGAGGAATTGCTGATACATTCCTTCCAAGAAAGTCTTACTGGGGTAGCTGTTACCTGGTACACTAACTTGGAACCTTCCCGAGTCCATGCTCGGAAGGACCTAATGGTTGTCTTCATTAGGCAGTGTCAGTATAATGGCTTCAGATAGGATGCGACTACAGAACATGTGCAAAAAAAAGGGGCACGGATCTTTCAAAGAATACGCCCAAAGGTGGAGGGATCTGGCAACCCAAGTGGTACCCCCAATGATGGAAAAGGAGACGATAATCATGATGGTAGACACATTATCAATATTCTACTATGAAAAGATGGTGGGCTATGCACCTTCAAAGCTTTGCGGATTTGGTCTTCGCCAGTGAAAGGATCGATGTGGGTCCGAAAAGAGGCAAATTTAGTCATCCTGCTTGGACGAATGAGAAAACTGGGGCAAATGAAGAGGGTGAGGATGAAGGAGAAGCCCATGCTGTGACTGCCATTCCTATATGGCCAAGTTTCCCACCAACCCGACAATGTCATTACTTAGCCAATAACGACCCATCTCCTTACCCATCACCCAGTTATCCACAAAGGCCATCCCTAAATCAAACCACAAAACCCACCTACCACACGACCAATGCTAAACACCACTTTTAGCAAGAACCGAAGCACCAACCAAAAGGGAATTTTGCAGCAAAAAGCCTGTAGAATTCACCCCAAATTTCGGTGTCATATGCTAAACTTGCTCTCGTATCTAATCGATAATTCAATGGTAGCCATAACCCCTGCTAGGTTTCCTCAACCTCCATTTTTTCGAGGATACAACTCGAACGCAACGTGTGCTTGTCATGGAGAAGCCCCGGGGTATTCCATTGAGCACTGTATGACCTCAAAGCGTAAGGTGCAAGGTCCAATTGATGCGGGCTGGCTGAAATTTGATGAGAATCGCGTGTAAATCCTAACATTGACAAGCGACACCACACATGGGGCAATTTTGAAAGCTGTTGTTAGATGTCTCTAATGACTCATCAGGATTTTCAAGTTTATGCCACAGTTACAACACTAAATAAATGGATAAATTTGACATCTTTGTCCCTCATCCTCTCATAATTACATCTCTGCTTCCGCTCGAATATGGGTGCGAGCCATTGATTTGTTTGCTCAAAATGACCTGCGTTCCTGAGTGTTGACTTCCAAGACCGTTCAATCAGAGATTACTCGTCTTGCACGTTGGTGGGGGTGCCGTAAAACAAAGATTGACTGTGTTTCCAAAACGTTCATGTGACCTCATTTTATCATTCCGGAAAGTTTATCTTTTTAGAGAGAAGTGAGTTATCAAGAATAGGATGTGGGACAAATGGCCTCAGTTATCTTAAGAAGGGAGGGGTTGAATTAAGATACAAAGACTATTCCCCAATTAAACTTTCACTCTCTTTTTTTTGGATTAACAATGCACCCTTAACATGAATAACTCAAAAGACAATTCAAAATAAACTTCTTTAAAGCAAAAGATAAATAGCAATAAATAAAAGAAGTTTAAGGGAAGAGAGGAATGCAAACTTGATTTATACTGGTTCGGCCATATCTCGTGCCTACGTCCAGTCCTCAAGCAACCCACTTGAGATTTTCCACTCTCTTTGTAAAACTCCTTTTACAAAGTCTGAACCACACAGAGACAACCCTTCCCTTATGTTCAAGAATCCTCTACAACAAGAGACCCACGGTCTCTTAATCCCTTTTCAGAAATAAGAAGAAGAGAAGAAGAAATCTCTCTTAAAAGAGATAGATTGTACAAATTCCTTATTGAATATGCAAGTGGTTGACCAAGGAACCTTTTTGAGAGGATAAGACATTTCAGTTCAGAAAAACTCTTAATCTTTTGAGAGAATAAAACCTTTTTGGGCAACGAAAACTCTCTTTATATTCGTGTTTCTGAGTCACATATGAATAGACCCTTGATGGCCATTCATAAACCATTTGAATAGATGTGACTCTTGGAAATTATTTTCTGAAAATCTCCTCCGGTAATCGATTACAAGACTTGTGTAATCGATTACAAGCTTTAAAATTTGAACATTCAATAAACTGCTGGTAATCAATTACCATCCATGTGTAATCAATTACACATTATAAATTTTGAATTCAAATTTCTAGTGACTGTTATAAACATTTTCAGCTGCTAGTAATCGATTACCAGAGAGTAAATCTCCATTTAAAATGATTTAGATAGAATTCTTTGGCCAAACCTTTTGCTTTTTTTCAATTTGGAAACTTCTTCCTAAGATTCTAGAGATCGACTTGATCGTATATCTTGGTTTTCTTGGATTCTTGGATTCTTGTCTTGAATAAAACTTAGAAGCACTTGATCCTATGGCATCATCAAAACATCAAAATATCTTACTTCTACATAGGAGTCATTTGACTTAATCCATCGACTGAAAAAATCTTTCAAACTATTTCTCGTCCTTGGAAAATTCTTTTTGCAAAAATCAACTGCTTCTTTCATTCTCCCTTGCTACAAGGTTGTGAAAACAAAACAACAATGGATACCTTAGAGCCCTACACTGGGGCAATAAAAGGCACCATGCATAAACCCCAAGCGAACCTAAGGGCAGATTAGAAGTTCTCACCCAATGGGTTCCCAACTACAAGGTCATGACGAAAGATAAAAATGGATACCTCAAAGCCCTACATTGGGGCAATGAAAGGCACCATGCAAAAACCTCAAGCGAACCTAGGGGCAGATTAGAAGTTCTCACCCAATAGGTTCCCAGCTACAAGGTCATGACGAAAGATAACAATTGGTACCTCAAAGCCTTACACTGGGGCAATGAGGGGCATGAAGTGAACATAGGGGCAGATCAAAAGTTCTCACCTGTCAATGTTTTTAAACAAAAAAAAAGGGACAAACCCTGGAATTTCAATGGATTGATTAAACATCAAACGGCTCCATTGCCGTCACTCCAAAATGGTCAAGTGACTAAATCAAACAGAACATACACTCTGAGGGAGTTCCCGAAGAGATTTGCAAAAGATAGGATAAGGTTGCATGAATTATCACCTTTTTCAAAAGGACAGTCAATCTGTGTTTTCCAAAAAAATTAAATCAAAATCAAAATCAGGGAAATAATGTCATGAACATTGTACAACTTTTCGTTGCATTGCATTTGTTTCATATGAAGTCCACATTTACCAAATTTCAAAGGTTGCATACATCTGCATCCCTAAACATCATGTTAACTGCATAGATGTCCTACACCTAATGTCCCATCTTTTGGAATTTGGGATGACCGGCCCTCTCAATGAGTCAATCTCTTTCTTTCTCAAAAGGGTGGACCCTTGGGTACTAGTACCCTCACCCTTAGAGGGCTACACGCCCTCGCCATCAGAGGACTACACGTCCTCACCTTCAGAGGGCTACACGCCCTCACCATCAGAGGACTACACATCCTCGCCTTAAGAGGGATGCACGCCCTCGCCTTCAGAGGACTGGACGTCCTCACCTTCAAAGGGCTACATGCCCTTACCTTCAGAGGACTACACGTCCTCCCTTTCAGAGGGCTACACGCCCTCGCCTTTAGAGGACTACATGTCCTCACCTTCAAAGGGCTGTACGCCTTCGCCATCAGAGGGCTACACGGCCTCACCTTCAGAGGGTTGCACGCCCTCGCCTTTAGAGGGCTACACGCCCCCGCCTTCAGAGGACTACATGTCCTCAGAGAGCTGCATGCCCTCACCTTCAGAGGGTTGCATGTCCTCGCCTTTAGAGGGCTACGCATTCTCACCTTCAGAGGGCTCCACATCTGCGCCTTACGAGAATTTAAGGTCCTCTGCCCTTAAGTGCTTAACCAAGACTTGTGCTCCCGGTTATGGGGCCAGTAGTTTCCTTTTATCAGTTCCTGGGCCACCCCCTGATATTGGAGGGCGACCAACTATGCGAGCACTACCAGAGGAGGAGGCTATCACGTAGCTACTGTGCGGATCAAGATTTCACCTGTGTCACTGCAAAGAGACGAGTGCGGATCATGCGCACCAACATGACCACTCTTACACAGAGATAGATGACGTTGCTACTTAGCAACATTCCACCCGATGACCACAATGCCGATCTCCCTCCTGTGGAAGTATCAGTTGGTCTGTGCCATCGTGACATAGGTAAGTATGCACATCAACTGATTTCTAATGTCATCTATTATTTGCAGGGATTGCACCCACAAGGCACCCAGTGGACCCGGAGAAGTCCAACAGGACCCTGGGGTTTCCAGCTTTGGTTTCGGGCCTCTTTCATTCCTACAGGGTGCCCATCCCCCTAACAAGGTCATGCCATCGTGACATAGGTAAGTATGCACGTGGCTCAACTGATCTCTGATGTCTTCTATTATTGCCAGGGATCGTGCCCGCAAGACACCCAGTGGACCCGAAGAAATCCAACAGGGTCTTCGAGTTGCCAACTCTAATTATGGGCCTCTGTCAGTTCTACGGAGTGCCTGTCGCCCCCAGCAAGGTCATCGGCCCCCTACTAATCGAGCTTTCATCAAGAAGTACTGCGCCCCCAGGCAGGCGCAGGGCGAGACACCATAGTAGCCTGGGAATGGCCGGCAGCGGGCAACAAACGCACCGCCTCCACCTCCAAAGCCCCTCAGCTCATCCATAAAAAAGTTAGTGTGTTGCCTACGACCCATGGCTGACCAGCAGGCGACCAAGTCCGAAGCCAAAGGTAAGCAAAAGTACTAGGTTCCTGATCGACAAGTCATCAAGCGTCCAACTCAAAACGTTAAAGAAGCGCTACTAGGAGGCAACCTAGTACCTTTTAAATTTCTGCTTGTTATTTGATCACCCTTTGTTTCTCAAGTCATAGTAGGACACACCTAGTTTCTCAAGTCATAGGGAAAATGAATCCTAAGCCCTAGTGTCACGTGACCATAAAAACTTGATGCTTGAGTGTCCACATGGGTGCATGCGTGACCAGTTTTGCATAAAATTTCCTAATCATCATTGTTGCATGAGTATCATGGAAATAATGTAGGACATCCCCTTTATCCCCGAACCGCTGGCCAAACCCTGACATATATCATGACCAGCCGTTCTACAAGCCTTGAGCCAAAATCCCAACTTATCATAAACTTTGACCCAGGGTGAGAATGTTAATCCTTGCCCTCAGAAGAAAACAAAAAAAAAAGAAGAAAACGAAAATTCCAATCAAGAAGTGGGAGATAGCAAAAAAAAAAAAGGAAATTCCCGATCAAAGATCGGAAGAAAACAGAAGAAATATGTAGAAAGGTCTTTGGACCAGACAATATCTGAGCGATACAGAATTGTCACCAAGTAAACAAGAAAAAGGAAACCACGACCTGAAGTGGTCCTCTCCCTTTGATTGCCAACCAAAATCTTGTGCATCAGTGACTTGCTCACCGCACACTAAACAAAAACAAAAAAGGAAAAGGCCAAAAACACTTAAAGCCAAATTTCCCACCAAGAAAACAAACCATTCCCAAGAAAAATTCCTATTGATCCATGATCACGCATGTAATCTTTGATTTGATAGGAAATGATTTGCAAAATCAAGTCATGACATATTTATGGTTCGAAATTAGGATAAAACACTTACCTGTGTGAGATTGATACACTTTGAGTGATTTTCTTCTATTTTTGTTGAACCCAGTGCTTCCTCTAAATGGTCATTTAGAAATGAAGTGCTAACATCCAAAATCTCATTTATGGTTATGAGAAAATTTCATCAGCATACTCTCCTTCCCCGATAGACACATTGTTTTTCATCCAAAAAGCATATGTTGCTCTGATCAGTTGGAAGTTTTGTCTCTTTACTAAAGCATGCTCGCATTTTAGTGAAGAAAATACCGAGACTATTTTTTAGTCTCACAGTTATCAAGAACTACGTAGGTCTGAGTTTCTCATCACAAATTGAGGATACATAGGAGCAAAAGCCCTACTTTTGTCGACCACCCCACCTTTTGTTACTGTGACCCAAGAGTTCGGTGGCATGCAGAGCCACATGACCGTGGGATCCCCAAATTCGTATGTTCCATCATTTATCATGTTATCTTGTTTCTATGACTTGAGGGACTAACGTTTGTTTTGTTCTTTCGATCGTCTTTTGTTTTGTGCATACATGTTGTTTCGACTGTTGCGTTAGTGCTTACTTCGTTATTGTCGATAATGTTTGTTGGAATTCCGGAACCTTGTAGAGTTTTCCTTTAGGAACGTCGTCCTAAAAATAAAATGAACAAAAATCATGATAACGCCAAGAATAGAAAAAAAGAAAGAGGCGTTGTGAACAAATGTCATGTCTATATATAAAGAAAAGAAATGAGTTTTTTTATATGTAAAAAAATGTATGGAAAGATTTTGTGTGTGTAGATAAGGTGTGAAAAGAAATTCTTGTGTGTGAGCAATTAGTGTATATAAATAAATTTTTGTATAAACCACGAGTGTATGTTGAAAAACGAAAAAGAAATCTTTGAACAGGAATAGAGTTTTTATATAGATCGTGTTGATATAAAGAGAAAGAGTTTTTAATGCGTGTGTATACAGAAAAAGTTTGTCGTGTATAAGAATGTAGGTGTACAAAGAAAAGCTTTTCTCATAGATGGTGATGGATGTATAGTTTTTGCAAACATAAAAAATGAAACAAAAAGAAAAAAGAAAAAAGGACCTCGAAGGTCGGCATGTTATGGTCATAGGAAGCATAAATCATTCGTAGAGAGCAAACATATATTTTGGAAACAAGAGACTGGCGTTAAGAGTTTATTTTCCGGAATAACCAAGATAAGAATGGATGGATTCATTAAACCGATGAAAGAACATAATTTGGCAATATTGGATCTACTTGTGTAAATCCCAAGCCTTAGTATCACAATGCCATAAACTAGATGCTTGAGTACCCACCTAGCTGTAGCCATGACTAATTTTGCACGTTGTTTCCAAATCATCATTGTTACGCGTGCCTCGTGGAAATAATATGGAAATTCAACCCGAGACCGACACCTTGACACATGAATTTGTTTTGCCCCAGATATCAAAATTGGGCTCGCACGATGAAAAGACCATGTTGAGACACAACCTTAAGCTACTTTGAACCTGGGCCCATGAAAAGAATCCTCATCCTTTCTCCCGAAGAAGAGGACACAGAATCTCCTCAAGGGAGAACGAATAACAAATGCTAAAACCCGAATTCCCAATCAAAGATCAGAAAGGAAGAAATGAAAAGAAAGAAAAGAAAAGGAAAAGAAGGATTCCCAATCGAAGATAAGAAGAAAGTAAAAAGAAAAAGATCGAAGGAAAAACAGAATAATTCCCGATCAATACAGGAAACCAGGAAAGAGAACAGAAGATCTTCTGACTAGATAAATTTTCGGCTGGGAAAATGACTGCCGGCAAAGGAAAACCCATTTTTGAAGTAGTTCTTCCTTTGGGATTGCCATCGAGTCTGGAGCCCCACGAATTGATTGCCTAGCGCTGTTCGTCTATCCTCCACCCTCAAATTTTATCTGGAGCCCCATGAATTGCTTGTCATTCATGCATCCTCCACCATCGAGTCTAGAGCCCCACGAATTAATTGCCTAGCGCTGTTTGTCTATCCTCCACCCTTAAATCTTATCCGGAGCCCCATGAATTGCTTGTCATTCATGCATCCTCCACCATCGAGTCTGGATCCCCACGAATTGATTGCCTAGTGCTGTTCGTCTATCCTCCACCCTCAAATCTTATCCGGATCCCCATGAATTGCTTGTCATTCATGCATCCTCCACCATCGAGTTTGGAGCCCCACGAATTGATTGTCTAGCATTGTTCGTCTATCCTCCACCCTCAAATCTTATCCGGAGCCCCATGAATTGATTGTCATTCATGCATCCTCCACCATCGAGTTCGGAGCCCCACGAATTGATTGCCTAGCGTTGTCCGTGTATCCTCCACCATCCTATTCAGAGCCTCATGAATTGATAGCCTAGCGCTGTTCATGCGTCCTCCGTTATCAAGCACAGAGCCTCCAGTGACTGGAAAATATGATTTTTTGTTATTTTCCCGATCGGTTCCTTCGCCAAACATGAGTATACGTATATATTATGTTATTGGTGTCTTTTGTTTGTGTTTCTTTTGTGTTGTGCAGAGAAAGAAGAAAGAGAGGCGGGAGTCGTCATAGACTAATCACGGAGAGAGCGAAGAAGGACGAAATCAGTGTTTTATCTTTGCTTTCCTCTTATCTCCGATAAAAGGTAAGTAAAGAGGTGCAACTGTCATACCCTAATTTCGTCCGGGGACTATTGTTTGATGGCATGCAACCTTTGGTTGACCGCTTCGAGGTACTTGGCACCCTTTGTTGCACAATGAATGAAGTTCCGAGACATGCCAGAAATCAAAAGGAAGCATTGTTACGCAATCCGTGAGTTTCCGTAACATTCCGAAAGCAAAAAAAAAAAAGAGTAATTACGTGACCCGTAAGGTTCCGTAACCTTACGGAAAGAAAACAAGTATCGTTACAAAATTCGTAAAATTTCGTAACGTTACGGAAAAAGAATCACCAAAAAAAGCAAAGGAGGGTGTACTTAGTAAAAAAAAGGGTGCAAATAGCAACCAGGCCCACTTGGGCCTTCCAGGATGTTCCTCCGGAAGGCGGTTGCTTCTGGAGGAAGCAACCTGGCTTGCCTGGGCGAGCTGGGTGGCAAGCTCCTCCCCTATTTTCCTATAAATAGGGGGAGGAGTGGAGGAGAAAGGGGTTCAGCCCTTCTGGTACTTCGTAATCACTTAAAATTAGTGAGGAAAATTGTTTCCGTGAAGAAAATGCAAGCCGAGGCGCTTCCGTAACGTTTCTGTAACGTTTCCGTGGGTGATTTCGTGAAGATTTTCAACCGTTCTTCGTCGTTCTTCAGTCTTCAACCGGTAAGTTCCTGAAATCGAACTTTTCAATTCATTCTATGTACCCGTGGTGGTCCCCATTTGTTTCGTGTACTTTGATTCTCGTTTCATTTACTTTCAGTACCCCTTTTTGACGTGCTTTAGTCATTTACTTAAGTCATTTTCTCGCCTACTCAAGAAATAAAATAAATTTCCACCGATCATTTGATTTGTAATATCCGTTAATTTCTGTTAAAATGAAATTCGACCGTTCGATCATGCCGTAACCACGTTGGAAACCAAAAAGAGGTAAGATGATAATATAATAATCAAAATATATCTTTTAGTAAAATAAACCAAAAAAATCAATCGGATGTTTCTCTTTGGGATTTCTCTTTCTTAATTGAATTGACTAATAACTAAAGTGAAACTAAGGCTAAAGTCAACTCGCAAAGTCAAGCTCGTCCGCAAAAAATCACTAAAAAGGATTTTAAGGTTCGATACCTTAGTTTTTCTCACCAAGTAAAAACGGGTCATTTTAAAGTCCAACGCCTTAAAAGGACCTCCTTCCAAGTAAAAAGAATCGCTTGATTTGCCCTTTAAAAAGAACTACGTAGGTCTGATTTTCTCATCACAATTGAGGAATACGTAGGAGCAAAGGGAAATGCCCTTGTCGACCACAAAAAGATAAAAACATAAAAAGGCATAAAAAAGACATAAGAACGTAAAAAGGGAAAATAACATAAATTGAAGTCATATTTGCACATTTGATTAAAGGCTGTCGTCTCTTGTGACGAACGCGTGGGGTGCTAATACCTTCCCCGTGCATAAATACAACTCCCGAACCTTTCATTTAAAGTTCGTAGACCATGTCTTTTTCCGGTTTTTCTGACGTTTTTCTCAAATAAACGTTGGTGGCGACTCCGCGCGTATTCCTTTCTTGGAACACGCACCCATGAGCCACGCGTCGCCCTCCCACCGAAGGATAGGTTGCGACAATGTGTCATCTCACAATTTAACACATACTCAACTTGTCACTTAAACATAGTTCATCACACTTTCATAATCCAAATGCAACACATTATCACACTCTCATTAAAACTGGCATTTAAAATCTTATATGTGCCATTATGCAATACACACAACTATTCAATTGTTTTCAAAATCATTTTAACTCGTTGCGCCTGAAAGTGATTAGAGTCGTCGGATTCCCGTAGTGAAGCCAATCATAAAATCTGTCGCGCATTAACTTGTTGCCCTTAAAGGGTCTTACAGTTGTGTGATAGTATAGTTCATAGCTCACAACTCAATGCATACAAAATCTCAATACACTTGTATCTTATAATTCAACACATACTCAATTTATCACATACACTCAATCTCAATCACAATGTTATAATCCCAAAGCAGCATGTTATCCCACCTCATGAATCATATGCACGTCACACCATATTAGTATTTACATACTAAACATGTATATATTAAACCAAACTATATTATTATCAATTAAAAAAAGTTAATAAATAATTAAACTAAAAATGCATTGAAAGTATTTATCGTTGAATCTTAATATATTAACTTCCTTCAATTTAATTTTATTATTTGAACTATTAATTCCTAATTTATTTTAACAATTCATATACATATATATGTGTTATAATCATCAACACACAATAAGCTTATGAGACCAAAACATGACAAATAACGTTTCCAACAATCTAATTTTCATGCTAATCTAGTGAATCTTGTCCAAAACAAAAATGAACTATACAGAAATGCTTCTAACAACATGGGAAGTAAAACCCCTCAAAGAATTTCACATAATCATATCAAAATAAAAGGAATCAAAATCATAGGTTCAAAGACACGAAAACACCAAGAGCATTCAATTTTATCAACCAATTCACATTCGGACATCAATTGGGTTGTGAAACATAATAATCTCATGATTATAATAGTAAAGCCAGAGTTACAATACAATAAACACCCCAAAATAATCCCCAATTTGATTTTTTAAGGATCCCTACACTAATCCCAATTGCGATAAACTCACCCCTTACCTCTAAGCAGGCTCACGTGTGTCCATCAGTGATAGCAGCGTCTCTAGCGGTTCCCTAAGATTCTACAAGTTTTTCCTCTGGTTGCTCGGCTAGGGTTTCCAAGCGTTAGAGACAAGGAGAAGAGATTAGAACCTCAATTTCATTGTCTCTAATAAAAGGGTCATATCTCTCTCTACATATAGTATTAACAAATCCCAATGGTGGGAATGTGCAAAAATGAGTTTTGAAGGTGATGTCTAAATTCTAGGATGATCCAATGGTTAACAATTTCAAAATCTTAGTATTACTGAAACAAGTTTAGGAGTAAGTGGGAAAAAGAGAGGGTTTTGAGAGGGGAAGAAGGGAAAACAAATTTGGGAGAACAAAAAAGGCGTAGAGACATATCGTAAATGTAAAAGCTGACCTAATGTGTATATGTTTATAGCTAGGGTACTTTGATCCTATTATTTATACTATTTTATTTATTTCACTTGTAGAAGCAAAGCTTCATGGTGAATCAAAGGTGATTCAAAGGTGTTTTGATGATAACAATGATGATGAAAAAGGTGATGACAAAGAACAACTCAAAGATCAATCAAGAACAATTCAAGAGTTCAAGATAAGAATCAAGAAGAATTCAAGATTCAAGAAGAAAGTCTAGAGACAAGAATCAAGATTCAAGGTTCAAGATCTCAAGAATCAAGATCAAGATTCAAGACTCAAGATTCAAGAATGAAGAGAAGACTCAATCAAGATAAGTATTAAAAAGTTTTTTAAAACTTTGAATAGCACATGAGTTTTTGACAAAACCCTTTACCAAAGAGTTTTTACTCTCTGGTAATCGATTACCAGATTGTTGTAATCGATTACCAGTAGCAAAATTGTTTTGAAAAAGTTTTCAAATTGAATTTACAAAGTTCCAATTATTTTCAAAAGGCTGTAATCGATTACAATGTTTTGGTAATCGATTACCAGTGCCTTTGAACGTTGAAATTCAAATTCAAATGTGAAGAGTCACATCCTTTCACACAAAAGATTTGTGTAATCGATTACACTAATTTGGTAATCGATTACCAGTGTTTGTTTCGAAATAAATCAAAAGATGTAACTCTTCAAAAGGTTTTTGACTTTTTCAAATTGGTTTTAAGTTTTTCTAAAAGTTATAACTCTTCTAAATGGTTGTCCTTACCAGACATGAAGAGTCTATAAAAGCAAGGCTTTGTTTTGCCTTTCGATATACTTTTACACTTATTCAACAATCCTTTACAAGCCTTGACTCTCTTTGAATTTCTTCTTCTTCTTTGTACCAAAAGCTTTTTGAAGTTTTCAGGTTTTCCAAACCTTGAAAACTTGTGCTATTCATCTTTTCATTCTCTTCTTCCTTTGCCAAAAAGAATTCGCCAAGGACTAACCGCCTGAATTCTTTTTGTGTCTCTCTTCTCCCTTTTCCAAAAGAACAAAAGACTAACCGCCTGAATTCTTTTGTGTCTCCCTTCTCCCTTGTCAAAGAATTCAAAATGACACAGTCTGAGAATTCTTTTGATTGTTCCCATTCCCTAATACAAAAGTGTTCAAAGGACTAATCGCCTGAGAATTCTTTTGTATCCCCATTCACAAAGTATCAAAGGTTTAACAGTCTGAGATCTTTGTCTTAACACATTGGAGGGTACATCCTTTGTGGTACAAGTAGAGGGTACATCTACTTGGGTTTGACTAAGAACAAGAGAGGGTACATCTCTTGTGGATCAGTTCTAGTGGAGGGTACATCCACTAGGTTCAAAGAGAACAAGGGAGGGTACATCCCTTGTGGATATTTGCTTGTAAAAGTATTTTTACAAGGTTGAAAGAAATCTCAAGGACCGCAGGTCGCTTGGGGACTGGATGTAGGCACGGGTTGTTGCCGAACCAGTATAAAAACTCTTGCGTGTTTGTTTCCTTCTTCCCTACTCTTTTACTTTCCGTTGTGCATTTAATTTCCGCTTTTACTTTCAGTTAAGTTTCTCTTCTACTCCTCATTCTCTTAACAATTTAGTAAAAGCCTTAAAAGAGTAATTTTTTAATTGGTAAAGGTTTAGGAATAATTAATTCAACCCCCTCTTCTTAATTATTCTGAGGCCAGTCGATCCAACATCACTATTTTATAATAAAAAAAACTCTATTTTACTCTTTCATTAAATAAATAACCAATTAAAACATTCCTTTATTTTCTAATACATCATTTTACTTCATTTATTTTCTAATACTATGAAACCCTTATTTTAATTAACAAAAACTATTTTCTCTCATTTAATAAATTTCTAAAAACTCTATTAATTTTTAAATAAAACTTTTGTTATTTATTTTACAAAAAATAGGGTGTTAAAAATAACATTAAAGATAGTTTGTTGAGGCCTCTTTTCTTCAAGTGATCCTCTGTTGGAAATCTATCATGCAAACACCTCTACAAATAAAAGATCTGGAGGGAGGGATAACATAAGACCAAGCCTTGTTTCCTCAAGGAGAAGGTTGTGGTCGCCTGAAGAAAAATTTAACTTGCTTGAGCGAAAGGATACCATCAGGGGTTAACTATCAAATAGGACAATCTTCCGAGTATGAAGATGAAAAGGAAACTTGATCAATTGCTTCTTGTAACCTAGGGAGCTTAGCAATAAGAATGGGCAGAACCACACCATGAAAGTAGGGGTGTTCACAAGTACGGGTCACCCGCGAACCCAAATTGAGCCTACTCGATCCAAATAATTTGGATTGGGTCATTTATGTATTTGGGTTAAAACCGAATCGAATCGATCCAAATCCTTCATGTACGGGTTAGGTCATGTGTTTGGATTTATAGGTCCGATCAAAACTGAACTGAACTGATCAAAACCGATCAAAAGTTTTAGAGTTGTTGGTTTGACTTTAAATACGGCTAATATTGGAACTCCAATGCAAGTGTTTGGACTACTAGTGTTGGAACTTCTTAAGGTATTACTTTCAGGTACATTATTATTTGTATCACCTTGTTTTCATGTTTATAATATTAATGGATCACATTTTGTTTATTTGTTTTAGTAAATTTGGTTGCAATAAATCTGGTTGTAGCAAATCTAGTCGCAACAAATCTTATTGCAAGAAATTAGTTTGTAGGAAATAGTTGTGATTCAGACTATTATAATAACTCTCCTTGAAGAATATTTTGTTTTAATTTGTAGTAGTTTATTTTAGAATATTATATTGATAATATTAAATGAATCAATTTTACTACTTTCAGACATTTGATAATATTGTGTTAATTATATTGGATATTTGGATGAATCATGATATAAAATAGTAGTACTAAGGAAAAAACCCATTGGCCCAAACCAAATCAAATCGTTCATGAATGAGTTGGGTTTCAAAAAAAGTTGTGAAAATAAAACCAAACAAAAATGATCAAATTTGATTTGGTTGGGTCTTAAATTTGACCAAAACTGACCCGAACCAGCCCGCGAACACCCTTACATGAAATTAGTGTTGGAAATCACTAACAAAAGCCAATAAAAGATGCCCCTAATTTTGAGAAATTTGAAAACTGATTTTGGATAAGGCCAATAAGCTAGCCCGTGTTGGACCACACAAAAAAAAGAAAGGGCTTCAGAAAGGACCAAATGAACAACTTTTTATAGGGTGTTGCTAGGTGCACCAGCCATATTGCTTGTGCACCCAACAATAAATTGGCATTCCGAAAATACCCCTACATGTTTTCTTCTTCCTTTTAAGTTTATTTTTTTATGGTAACGCATTCATTCGTTTGTTTTCTTGATTTGTTTTGGTTTTTTCATTTTTGGGAGGTGCATTGTAACGTTTCGATCGAGGTGAAAATGTTATGGAGGAACGTCGGTGGTGGTTGTGGCGGTGGTTGGTTTGGTTGTTAATGGAGGCATGTCAGATGTATGTCAGTGTTATTTGTTTTTTTATTTTCTGCGTAAAATACGGATTCAGTAATCCATATAACTTATATGTATTGGCAATCTGTTTTATATAACTTATGGATTGTAAATCTGTATAAGTTATATGGATTTATAATATTATGTTTAATTAAAAGAAATATTTCGTCACCAGTTATGGTTTAGGGTTAATTCAAAAATTATTAAAAAAAATTGTTACGTGTGGAATATAGGGTTTATGGTTTAATTCATGACCTATGATATAAGTGTTAGACAAGTGGCCTCAGATATCTTAAGAAGGGGGGGTTGAATTAAGATATCAAAGACTATTTCCTCAATTAAAATTTTAACTCTACTTTTTAAAATTTTCAATGTACCCTTATTATGAATTACTAAAAAGACAATTCAAAATAAACTTCTTTAATGCAAAAGACAAATACGAATAACTAAAAGAAGTTTAAGGGAAGAGAAAATGCAAACTCAATTTATACTGGTTAGGCCACATCCTATGCCTACGTCCAGTCCCCAAGCAACCCGCTTGAGATTTCCACTATCTTGTAAAATTCCTTTTACAATGTCTGAACCACACAAGGACAACCCTTCGTTTGTATTCAGATAACCTTACAACAAGAGACCCTCAGTCCCTTAACCAATTCTTTTTGAATAAGAAGAGGAAGAAGAAGAATTGTCTCTTTTAAGAGAAAGATAATACAATGAAGATTGATTGAGGCCGTACCCGAATCAAATAAACATTAAAATGTAGTAACTAGGAAGTGATCCTAGGTCATTTCCCAACGAGCAATGATAAACCAAATGTTCATAACAGATAGTAGGAAATAGTAACAAATTGGGGGGGTTTGCTTTTGTAAATTAAACAGCGAGTAAAATTGAATTAGAAAATATCAGAATTAAAATACGTTGCTTCCCCTTAATTCACAAGCAAGTCTCTTATCCTAGGTTGCGAGAATTTATCCTTTATCAGTTCAACCACTTAATCCAACCCTAAATTAAATTACTAAGCGAAATTCAACATAAGGCATTCATTATGTGATTAAGCATCACATACACCAATTACTCATAAACGATCATTAAGCATGAACGTAAATTAAGCGTAGAGACAATTAATCAAGCACTAAGCATGCATGAATTAATAGCAACAAATTCAAAGTAATTAGTGAAGAGGAAAAAAAAACTGAACAGAATTTAACAATAACAATAGAACCTCAAAGAGAACTGTGCTTGATCCTCAAGAGAAAACAACTCTAGGGACTTAGCCTTCCATTAATCAATTAGAGAATGAAATTATAGATTGAAGAACAAATTTTATTGCTAAAAACGAAAAGTCTGAGCTGGAATTGTAAAAAACAAAAATAAAAGAGAAAGAGAAGAGAGACTAAAACTAAAAACGAAAAATAGAAGAGAGAGAGGAGAGAGAGCTAAACTAGAACCTTGGTGTTGTTATATAGTTTTTCAGCCCCAAAGCTTACAAATCTGTTTTAAATCCAAGCCCATAAGTAAAATCAAATCAAATCTAGATAAGATAAGATAAGATCTAGATGAAATAATATCTACATGAGATCAAATCTAAATAATATCTAGATAAGATAAGATCTAATTTTGTAGAATAAAATAGTTTGCCCTCTTCAAGTCCAAGCCCAATTCTGGATTCAAGCACAAGCCCAATTCTAGATTCAAGCCCAATGCTTCATTAATTCCTGAAATTAGATTAAAAACATCAAATTAGCTGAATGGGCCCAAATAATAAAACTGCCTAGTTAATTTGACAATTAGAGCTAATCAGTACTTAAAATGGTGCAAAGAGGGTTAAGAAATAGGAGAAAATAATGGCACATCAAAGATCACTCAATAATTCCTTATTGAATTTGCAAGTGTTTTGGCCAAGGAATTTTTTAGAGGATAAGACAATTTGATTTTTTGAGAGGATAAGACTTTTTGGTCAGTAAAAACTTTGAAGAAATCCGTGTCCCAAGTCACCTATTTATATGTCTTTGATGGCCATTCAAAAAACATTTGAAAAGATGTAACTGTTAGGAGTAATTTTTGAAAATTCTCTGTGGTAATTGATTACCAAAACGGTGTAATCAATTACATAGTTGTTTTTCTAAAGAGTTGTGACTCTTCACTTTGAAATTGAATTTTAACACTGGTAATCGATTACATGCACTATGTAATCGATTACAAACTTTGAAATTTAAATTCAAATTTCTAAAGGCTGTTTTAAAACGTTCAAAAAACTACTGGTAATCGATTACAAGCCTTGTGTAATCAATTACAAGCTTTCAAAAATATTTTAAAACATTTTAAAATCCTTTCAGAAAGCTTTATGGCCACTGGTAATCGATTACCAAAGAGTAAATAAAATCTCAAAAACTTTTGAAAGATTCCTCTGGCCAAACCTTGTGCATCATCAATTTAGAAATTCTTTCTAAGACTCTAGAGACTAGATCCATCATTTATCTTGGATTTCTTGAAGTCTTGTCTTGGATCAAAATGAGAAGCGCATTTCTTTGGCATCATCAAAACTTCATGACATATTTGCTTCTACAATCTCCCCCTTTTTTATGATGACAATATCCTGAAATCAAGATAAACTTCTGTAATTTATGCCTAAGTTTATAAATTCTAACCCTTGTTCTCTCCCCTTTTGACAACATCAAAAAGCCAAAATCGTCTAATGAAAAGATCTAAGTAAATATCAAAACGAAGCACAAGTCATTCATAAACTAAAGCAATCCAGAGAATAATCCATACAAGTGTTAATTAACCAACTCAAAGTCTAGAAATAACCAAACACAAAGGCTTGAAATATCCAACACAATGATAAAAATCCAAGAGAACCATAACTAAAGCAACAAAAGCCAAAATACACAGCTGAAATAAATAACGACTAAAGATAGTAGAGATAACTAAGGGTCGTCTGATGGATCGAAACAACACCTAATGAAGCTCATATCTTCCTCAAGGTGAGTGATCCTCGTATCCATCCCATCAAAGCGAGCATCCATGGCATCCAGGTGAGTATCCATAGCATCAAATCGGTCACCCATGAAAGTTTAAAGACCACGGATTTCAGTGAGGACGTCTTTCAGAAGTGAAGAGGAATCAACCCTCTATGGTGGAAGGGATGGGGTACGTTCGTCAGGAATAGGCAGAGGTAAGTCTTGTTTCCAAACCCACCGACCATCATCATCCTTACGATAACCAAAGGAGGTAACCGCTCCAACACCAATAGAAAAAGACCTTTTACTTGAACAAAGGATTCATCATCCAAATGAATTTTGAAATGATGAAGAAAAAGGGTGACGAGGTGAGGATAAAGGAGAGGTGCATTGGCCTGTAATGCCTTATTCATCCGGTACCGAACCAAATGGGCCCAGTCAATCTAACGATCAGTAAGAAAAGCCCACATAAGAATCTAATCCTCCTTAGAGGCTTGGGCAAGGTTTGAAGAACGTGGAAGCAAAATGCGAACAATAACATAGTGCATGATGCAGCAATCAAAAGTTAATGATCCAGCAAGCAATCTACCAGTCAGATCATCTTAGTCATTGCAAACCGTACGGCGAACATCATGACTAGAATAATCAAATTTTCAGTCATCAACAAGGGTGCCCTCAAAAGGAACACCGTGATTGGGTAATTTCATCTATGAAAAGAACAAAGATTGATCAATAACAATAGAAACATTATGCACCTTAGAGTAAATAACACCATCCTAAATTTTCAAGTTATTATAGAAGACTTTAACTAATTCAGGAAAGTGAGGAAGTTTCAGAGACATAAATTCAGTTAAACCAAAGTTTTGAAACACTTGATAGCAATCAAATGTTTCACCATCAAAGAAATCAAGGTCTAGGTACTTAGGGTCTAAAATGACTCTATTGCAAAATTGGGAATAGTACCTTTGGCGTTGACCATCTAAAGAAAACAAGGTAGATGATCGAGGAGATGAAAGGAAAGGAGGAATTGGTGTTGTGGGTGCTCCAGAAGGTCCGTGACAGTGGTGGCCAACAACAACAGTGGTGGAGGAAGATCCTTTGTGCTTCTTCAATGATTCTGCCATTTGATGATGATTTAGTGAATTTCAATAGATGTGTTTGAAAGAGAAGTGAAAATGATGAAGATTGGGCTTTGTGGGACATGATTTGGTTAAGAAATGAAGGAGATATGAAGATTTAAAGTTTAAGGAAGGGTTTGCACCGTCACTCGAGGGTCTCGTACGAAGAAGCTACGAAAGCGTGATATTTATAGAAGGGGACGTTCTATAATCAATTACAAGGATTGGTAATTGATTATAGGAGTATACAACCTACTGCTAATCGATTACAGACGTCTGTAATCAATTACAGCCTTGTTGTTCTTGTGTAATCGATTACATGGAATGGTAATCGATTACCAGAACATAAACAAGGCTTTTTCTCTTAAAACCTAACTATTTCTATGCCTAAAATTCATCTAACTATACTAATCAACTATAATCACAAGCATTCAATTCAATCAATCACAATCAAGCACATTCAATCACACATAGAATCAAACACATCCAATCAAACATCAATCACAAACAAAACTAGTTAAATTAACAATTAACTAACTATACACAATAAGTTTTATTTCTATTAAGACTATTTAACCAAAGATAATGAAGAACAACTATCTATATGACAAATAACAACTAATATAAATAGTAATAACACACAAGAAACTAGACTTCAAGGCAATCCTATGTATAATAAGGAGGATAAAAACTTATTAGAGTTACCTATTGTCTATATCATTGACATCTAAAAGACCTAATTCTCTCCCAATAGCAAAGAATGTTTCCCTAGGGAGAGGTTTTGTAAAGATATTAGCAAGATGATTCTTTGTATCAACAAATTCTAGAACACAATCTCCCTTTTGAACATGGTCTCTTAAGAAGTGATGTCTTATTTCTATGTGTTTAGTTCTTGAGTGTTGAACAGGATTCTTGGATAGATTTATAGCACTCGTATTATCACATCTTATAGGAATATGATTTAGTATTATTCCATAATTAGAAAGTAGTTGCTTCATCCAAAGAATTTGAGCACAACAACTGCCAGCAGAAATGTATTCCTCTTCCGCAGTAGATAAAGCAACATTGTTCTATTTCTTACTATGCCAAGAAACTAGAGCATAACCAATAAAATGACAAGTTCCACTGGTGCTCTTTCTATCAATTTTAGAACCGGCAAAGTCAGAATCAGAATATTCTATTAAATTGCTTGTGGAATTTTTAGGATACTATAAACCTATATTCATAGTGCCTAACAAATATCTTATAATTCTCTTAACGGCACTAAGATGTGATTGTTTGGGATTTGATTGAAATCTAGCACACATACACACACTATATATTATATCTGGTCTGCTAGCAGATAAATAAAGAAGTGATCCGATCATACCTCGATATTGCTTAATGTCTATTGATTGACCAGTTTCATCTTTATCCAAATAGCAAGCAGTACTCATTGGTGTAGCCATGTGCTTAGCATTTTCCATCCCAAATCTGTGAATCAATTCCTTGCAGTATTTTGACTGTTGACAAAAATTTCATTCTTGGTTTGCTTGATTTGTAACTCAAGAAAGAAATTTAAGTTCTCCCATCATTGACATTTCAAACTCACTTTGCATGTCATGAGAGAATTCTTTGCATAAAGATTCATTAGTGGATCCAAAGATAATATCATCAACGTAGATTTGAACTAATAAAATATCATTTAATTTCCTCTTAATGAAAAGAGTAGTATCCACTTTACCTCTAGAGAAATCCTTTTCTTAGAGGAACTTACTCAAACGCTCATACCAAGCCCTTGGGGCTTGCTTTAAGCCATATAAAGCCTTTTTCATTTTAAAAACATGGTTAGGCTTGTCTGAGTTTTCAAATCCAGGGGGTTGATCTACATATGCTTCCTCTTGAATAAAGCCATTTAAGAATGCACTCTTTACATCCATTTGATAAAGCTTAAAATCCATTATGGATGCATAGGCCAATAGCATTCTGATGGCTTCTAATCTAGCAACTAGAGCGCATGTTTCCTCATAGTCTATCCCCTCTTCCTGATTATATCCTTTTGCTACTAATCTAGCCTTATTTCTAATAACTATGCCATTTTCATCTAACTTATTTCTAAACACCCATTTTGTTCCAATAATAGGGTAGTTTTTAGGTTTCTCAACTAAATCCCAAACATTATTTCTTTCAAATTGGTTTAGTTCTTCCTGCATAGCTATTATCCAATGTTCATCAATTATGGCTTCTTTCAAATTTTTAGGTTCAATCATAGAAACCAAAGCCATACTATTGCATATATCTTTGAGAGAATGTCTAGTGGTTACCCCTTTTGATATATCACCAATGATGTTGTCAAGAGGGTGATACCTAGAAGCTTTCATTTCTCTTGGAAGATCATTATTTGTTTTGACTTCATCAACTTGAGAATCTTCATTGTTTCCATCTCCTTTTCCTTTATGATCTTTTCCATTAATATGCATTTCTTCTAATGATTTTGAAATATCATCTAGTATATCTTTTCTTGGCAAAATAGCATTAGATTCATCAAAAGAAACATGAATAGATTCTTTAATAATCATAGTTCTTTTGTTATATATTCTATATGCTTTACTTTGCAATGAATAGCCAAGAAAAATACCTTCATCAGATTTAGCATCAAACTTTCCTAAATTGTCTTTACCATTATTTAGCACAAAACATTTACAACCAAATACATGAAGATGTGAGATGTTAGGTTTTCTACCATTATATAACTCATATGGAGTTTTCTTCAAGATTGGTCTTATTAAAACCCTATTCATGATATAACATGCAGTATTAACGGTCTCAGCCCAAAAATATTTTGGAAGAAAAGTATCATTTAGTAAAGTTCTGGAAATTTCTTCCAAGGATCTATTTTTCCTCTCAACAACTCCATTTTGTTGAGGGGTTCTAGGTGCAGAAAAATTATGCTCAATGCCTTGTTCATCAAAAAATAATTCAAAATATTTGTTTTCAAATTCACCCCCATGATCACTCTTGATAGATGCAATTTTAAGATTTTTCTTGTTTTGAATAACTTTGGCAAGTTTCTTGAATGCATGAAATGCATCACTTTTATGAGTAAGAAATAATGTCCATGTATATCTAGAGTAATCATCAATGTCATACCCTAATTTCATCCGGGGACCATCTGTTTGTTGGGATGCGACCCTCATTTGACCACTTCGAGGTACTTGGCACCCATCGTTAGGAAATCCATGAAGATCCGTGACATGTCGGAAGTCAAAAGAAAGCATTGTTGCACAATCCGTGAAGTTCCGTGACATGCCGGAAGTCAAAAGGAAGCACTGTTGCACAATCCGTGAAGTTTCGTAACATTCTGGAAGCCAAAAAAGGGATGATTACGTAATCCGTAAGGTTTCGTGACATTACGGAAAGAAAACAAGTATCGTTACGTAATTCGTAAAGTTCTGTAACATTACGGAAAAAGAATCAACAAAAAGGGCGGGGGTGTATTTAGTAAACAGGGGGGTACAAATAGCAATCAGGCCCACTTGGGCCTTCCAGGAAGTTCCACCAGAAGGCGGTGCCTTATGGAGGAAGCAACCTAGCTCGCCTGGGGGACCTAGGTGGCAAGCTCCTCCCTCTTTTTCCTATAAATAGGGGGAGGAGGGCAGAACAAAAATGTTCAACCCTCCTGGTATCTAAGAATCACTTAAAATTAGTGAGAAAAATTGTTTTTGTGAAGAAAATCTAAGCCGAGGCGCTTCCATAACTCTTCCGAGACGTTTCCGTGGGCGATTTCGTGAAGATTTTCCACCGTTCTTCATCATTATTCGTTCGTTCTTCGTCGTTCTTCGGTCTTCAACCGGTAAGTTCCCGAAATCGAACTTTTCAATTCATTCTATGTACCCTTAGTGGTCCCCACTTGTTTCGCGTGCTTTCATTTTTATTTCATTTACTTTTTGTACCCCCTTTTGATGTGCTTTAGTCATTTATTTAAGTCATTTTCTCGCCTAATCAAAAACTAAAATAAATTTCCATCGATCATTTGAATTGTAACATCTTTTAATTTTTGTTAAAATGAAATCCGACCATTCGGTCATGCCGTAACCACGTTTAAAACCAAAAAAGAGGCAAAATAATAATATAATAATAAAAAAAAAATCAATCGGACGTTTTTCTTTGGGATTTTTCTTTCTTAATCGAATTGACTAATAACCAAAGTGAAACTAAGGCTAAAATCAATTCATGAATCAAACTTTTGTCATCACCTAAAAAGCCATTTTTTAGGTCCAACGCCTTGAAATGGTCTTTTCCGCTTTTATTGGTTAAACGTGGATTTCTAATAGCCTAAAATCAACACGTAGCTTTGTTACCTCTTTCAAAAACCAAGAGATCATTAATGGTCCAATGCCTTAATGTTTTCTCTCCTTTCAAAAAGAATCGAAGGATTGTTTAATGGTCCAACGCCTTAAATGACCTTTCATTCAATAAAAATATATCTTGCAAAAAAAAGGATAAAAACAATTTAACCAACGTTTAGTTCTCAAAGAACTACGTAGGTCTGATTTCCTTATCACAATTGAGGAATACGTAGGAGCAAGGGAAACACCCTTGTCGACCACAAAAAGATAAAAAATATAAAAAGGCATAAAAAGACATAAGGACGTAAAAAAGGGGAAAATAAAACAAATCGAAGTCATGTTTGTACACTTGATTAAAGGTTGCCGTCCCTTGTGACGGACGTGTGGGGTGCTAATACCTTCCCCGTGCGTAAATACAATTCCCGAACCTTTCACTTAAAGTTCATAGACCATGTCTTTTCCGATTTTTCCGACGTTTTCCTCAAATAAACGTTGGTGGCGACTCCACACATTTTCCTTCCTTGGAAGACACACCAGTGAGTCTCACATCGCCCTCCCGACGAAGGGTAGGTTGCGACAATCAACAATAACAAGAGCATAATAATTCCCTCCAAAACTCATAGTTCTAGAAGTTCCAAATAAATCCATATGCAACAATTGTAAGGGTTGAGTTGTTGAAACAATATTCTTAGATTTAAATGAAACCCTTACTTTTTTTCCTTTCTGACATGCATCACATAATCTATCTTTTTCAAATTTTAGTTTTGGTAAACCAATAACTAAATCTTTTGAAATCAATTTATTTAAATGTTCCATTTTTATATGAGCAATCCTCCTATGCCATAACCATGGATCATCATCTTTACTAAGAAAACATTGATTCTGTTTTTGTTTTTAATTTAAATCTATCATATAAACATTATTGGTTCTATAACCTATGTGCTTTATATCCCTATCATGCTCATTTTCAATAACACATTTATGAGGATCGAATGATACTAGATAGCCTTTGTCACATAATTGACTGACACTAAGCAAATTGTGCCTAAGACCTTCAACAAGTAGCACATTCTCAATGGAGGAAGATGAGTTTGTACCTATTTTTCCAACTCCAAGAATTCTACCTTTATTGTTGTCTCCATAAGTCACATGTCCGCTTTTCTTGGGAGAGATATGAGTGAATTTTGATGCATCCCCCATCATATGTTTTTGAGAATTCGCTATCTATGTACCATCTCTTCTTCAAGGATACCTACATAATCATATTTGTGACTTAGGTACCCAAACTTTATTGGGTCCTTGTGTGTTAGTGTTAACCAAAGATCCTTTTGGGACCCATATCATTTTAATATTGTTGTAATTTTTCCTAAAATAACATGTAGATGTGTCATGTCCTTTCCTTCCACAATAAAAACAAGTTAAGAAAGGAGAATTATATTTTTGTGTGGAAGCGAAGAAATTTTTATAAAATTTTTGTTATTTTTCAGGCTTATATCCTATTCCTGCCTTATCAAAGACACATCTTTGCTTTCCTAATATTACATCTAGGTTACTTTTGCCAATAGAAAATTTTGCAAGAGAGTTTTTCAAATCTTTAATTTCTTCTATATACCTATTACAACAATTACATGAATTAGATACTACTTTACTATTAGGCATGGTAGAAAAATCAATTGTATCATTTGATCTAGAAATTGTAACTTCAGTCTTAAGATTTTCTAATTCTTTATTTAATTTTGAAACTTCTTTTTCTAAATCTGAAATTGTTTTCTTAGAAGATGAAACCAATTTAGCAAGTTTTATTGATTCTTTATGCAAATCAGCAAATGCATCTTGTAATTCATCAAAAGAAATGGATAAGTTGTTATTTGAAGATGTTACCTCTTCATTGCTTTCATAACTCTTGGCCATTAGACTCAAGTTTACTACTTCATTTTTCGAATCTTCAAATGAGTCCATATCATTGTCATCCCATGTAATGTAGGCCCTCTTTGCCTTCTTTTCATTAAATTTTTTCTTTTCAAATTTCTCCATTCTTTTCTTGAAGATCAGGCAATCAACCCTCAGATGTCCAGGTTGGTTGCATTCATAACATTTTGGAGTAGAGGATGAATCCTCTGCCCTTCTTTTTGGTTTAAAGTTTGGTCTCCTTTGATTTCCTTTGACTCTTAGAAATTTGTTGAATCTTTTTACAAAAAGAATAAGATCATTATCTTCATCTATTTCAATTGAATCCTCTTTATCACTCTATTCTTGGATTGAAGATGAAGTTTTAAGAGTGATTCCCTTCTTCTTCTTATCATTTTCTTCATGTTGATTCAATCTCAACAATTCCATTTCATGTTCCTGTAACTTTCCAAATAATGTAGCAAGAGACATGTTAGTTAAATCTCGTGACTCAGTAATGGTTGTTACCTTGGGTTTCCATTCCTGGCTTAAGCATCTCAAAACTTTATTTATAAGATCTTCAACAACAACAACAACAACAACGCCTTATCCCACTAGGTGGGGTCGGCTACATGGATCAACTTCCGCCATAATGTTATATCAAGTACCATACTTCTATCCAAACCATTAATTTCCTAAAGATCTTCATTTGGAAAAAAATTTCCTAAAGATGCAAGATGATTAATTATATGTGTGAACCTCTTCTGCATGTCCTGTATGTTTTCATTTGAATTCATTCTAAATAATTCATATTCATGAGTCAATGTATTTATCCTAGATCTTTTTACATCTGTTGTGCCTTCATGTGTTACTTGTAGGGTATCCCACATATCTTTTGCACTTTTACAATTTGATACCCTAAAGTACTCATTCATTCCTAAAGCAGATGCAATTATATTTTTGGCTTTTAAATTGTATTGTACTAATCTCTTCTCTTCTTCACTCCATTCTTCCCTAGGTTTTTCTATGGTTGTATTTCCTGCCACCATAGTGGGAATGTCGGGCCCTATTTCTATGGCTTCCCAGATATTTAAATCTATTGCCTCTAAAAAAATTTGCATACGGGTTTTCCAATAATGGTAACCCACTCCATTAAAAATAGGAGGCCTATTTATTGAATTCCCTTCGGGAAATAAATAGTTTTATGAGGCCATTAATCTTGAAGCTTCTAAACTTCATACAAGAATGAGGCTCTGATACCACTTGTTAGATAAGTGGCCTCAGATATCTTAAGAAGGGGGGGTTGAATTAAGATATCAAAGACTATTTCCTCAATTAAAATTTTAACTCTCCTTTTTAAAATTTTCAATGTACCCTTATTATGAATTACTAAAAAGATAATTCAAAATAAACTTCTTTAATGCAAAAGACAAATAACAATAACTAAAAGAAGTTTAAGGGAAGAGAAAGTGAAAACTCAGTTTATACTTGTTCGGCCACGTCCTATGTCTATGTCCAGTCCCCAAGTAGCCCACTTGAGATTTCCACTATCTTGTAAAATTCCTTTTACAATGTCTAAACCACATAAGAACAACCCTTCCTTTGTGTTCAGATAACCTTACAACAAGAGACCCTCGGTCCCTTAACCAGTTCTCTTTGAATAAGAAGAGGAAGAAGAAGAATTCTATCTTTTAAGAGAAAGATAATACAATGAAGATCACTCAATAATTCCTTATTGAATTTGCAAGTGTTTTGGCCAAGGAATTTTTTAGAGGATAAGACAATTTGATATTTTGAGAGGATAAGACTTTTTGGTCAGTAAAAACTCTGAAGAAATTTGTGTCCCAAGTCACCTAGTTATAGGCCTTTGATGGTCATTCAAAAAACTTTTGAAAAGATGTGACTGTTGGGAGTTATTTTCAAAAATTCTCAGTGGTAATTGATTACCAAAATGGTGTAATCGATTATACAGTTGTTTTTCTGAAGAGTTGTGACTCTTCATTTTGAAATTTGAATTTTAACACTGATAATCAATTACATGTACTTTGTAATCGATTATAGACTTTGAAATTTAAATTCAAATTTCTAAAGGTTGTTTTAAAACGTTCAAAAACTACTGGTAATCGATTACAAGTTGTGTGTAATCAATTACAAGCTTTCAAAAATATTTAAAAGCATTTTAAAATCATTTCAGAAAGCTTTTTGGCCACTGGTAATCGATTGCAGCCTCTGGTAATCGATTACGAGAGAGTAAATAAAATCTCAAAAACTTTTGAAAGATTCCTTTGGCCAAACCTTATGCATCACAATTTAGAAACTCTTTCTAAGACTCTAGAGACTAGATCCATCATTTATCTTAGATTTCTTGAAGTCTTGTCTTGGATCAAACATGAGAAGCGCGTTTCTTTGGCATCATCAAAACTTCATTACATATTTGCTTCTACAATAAGTGGTTCGATAGTAATATAAAAAAGATTTCAAATAAAATTGGTAAAATAAAAATGTTGTCAAATAAAATAAAAAGATAAACATTGTCTACACATTTGCTAAAAAATTCTAAATGTCTTCATGCGTCTTCCATGAGCCGCCTTCATCGTGACCGCACATATACATTGCAATCCGTAATCATACCTCTAGCCATCCTTAGGCAGTCTTCCATGACATTGTATGTTTATGTGCCTTTAGTCACTATCCTTAGGTTAAGCAACCATTCCAACCTTTGAGTTATTGTTTGGCAAGCCTCCTATGACATTCACAACAACGAATAAGGTTTATACATATTGAAGGGATGCAAAATCATGTAGAACTAGTCTATGTAGTCTGATGCACAATGTCCAGGCACAACAAAAATCTGACCCATCGGTGCAAGGTACTCAGAGAAGTGCATCCATCTGTCATCAATATCTTATAAGCATAATCTTGAACCCGGAGAGTGTGGAGGAATAGTTTGAACATACCCAAATTGTCGCACAACTCCCTCTGGTTGGTGTATGAAAACAACGAGACCCCATTAGATATGTCCGAAAAAACAAGAAATCAACTCGAACTCTTTAAATGCACGATGGTCACCATAAGGCATCCAACAAACAACATCAGACGTCAATCGATCTAGACGCTTCCGATATATCGACACTGGTAATGCCTTCCCAAAGGTCTAGCGACAGGCACGTGGTTTCCTTTCATGATAGTCTTTAGCAGTAACAGCTCATACGAATTAATCAATCCGTATAACTCATATAGATTACCAAATCTATATACCTTATACGGATTTGAAAGGCGACATATCAAACAGCAAACGACACGACGGAAACGAAAATGCTTACCTCGACAGTGGAAACAACACGACAGTGGTGGAGACGGCCTGAATGTCGGCAATGGAAGCTGACGAAGGTGGCGGGGCGACAGAGAATAGACACAAATGGAGGAGGAAGAAGTTTAGTTTGCAGCGACGTCATACAGACTGAAACATGGGGGCCTCTTTTTAAAATTTAAGTGAAAAATATTTTTACCGCTTTACTTAAATTGCTAGGTGCACAAGTAATGGTGTTGGGTGCACCTAACAATACCCCTTTTTATAACCTCCCACATGAAGAGAACTTCACAAAAGAGCTCTAAGAAATTAGGCCCATTGATCATGTGAGTGACAAAAATTCCAACAAAGATCCAAAGACGCCACCTTACCAATGTGTGAAATTCTTGTATGCCGCTTCTCCTTTGTTGACTTTTAACAAATGTATCTTAGCATTTTGATTTATCAATTTATTTTTTACAATATTAAAATTGTGTTATTAGCCCTTAACTCTGAGTCTAAATACCTTGCATTCAATAAAAAATTGAAAAAATAATTATTGAATAAAAAATATTTAATAAAATATGTCGTTAAACTTAATTTAATAGATAGTTTTTTTAATAACATGTCTAATAAATAAATTTGAAATATATTTAACTATTATACTATAAAATTTAAACTTATTATTTTTTTCAATGATAGAAAAAATAAGATGAATAAAAAGGAAACTAAAAATTAGTCTTGATTTTATACAAAAACTAAATAACAATGATAAATAAACGAGGAAAATGAAAAAAACAAATAACAAGAGAAACTAAGTATTGTTTTGTCATTCTAAGATATTATTTTATATTTTATATTTTTATGATTGTTTTATTTATTTATTTATTTATTGCACTATTATAAATCCTCTACGTTATAAAAGCATCAAGGATTCACATCACAATTCAGTCTCCAGTTCAAAAATCTAAGCCCGAGGGCCTCTTGTTTAATATTATCCTAATTTCAAATGTTTTAACACAAAATAATTATTCTTGTATTAGACAAATTCATAATGTTACTATGTATGAATAATATAATATTACTTAGTACTCTTTTGGGCCGACCTCTTAAAGGCCAACCTCTTCAAGGCCGATGTCTGGATCAATCTCTGAAAATTTTGAACGACCTTCATCTCATTAATAACTTAGATTTTAGCTTCATTTGCCTTTTAGATAGATAATAAGGGTGGTTGCTCACACTTATGTAGATTATTTTTGGATATATTGTTAGTTAATGTAAGATCTCCTACACATATTTCTTAAACCAATGATCAGATATCTTAAACATGAAATTTACAAGATTGCACATGTGAGTGGTCCAAAAAATGGATAATCTGACAATCTTATTGCAACTACTAGAATAAAATCTGGTATCATTTTAGAACTTAAATTTTTAACCTAACTCAATTCTAAAAGTTAATTTGTGAGGTAAAGTTGTCTCTTAGTTATATGTCATGGTTAATTGATACCATCTACTGAGATTTTAATGAACTATCTTTTGTGGAAACAAGTAGTTTGTCACATAATGAATCAATATAACTTTTGTTTCATATGAATATTCATGAAAAGTTTGGTTTTAGGTTTGAGATTGCTTCGGAATATGACTTTCTTAAACCCCACAATGCCAAAAAATCCAAGAAACCAATCCTTTGCCATAAGAGCAACAAAGAACAAGTGCACATTCTCTTTACACTTCTCAAGTCCCAAAGCTTGTAAGTTCTAACCTACCTGTTCTGACCTCAAATCCACAAGCATTGTTAGGATCCCTGTATCTGAGGTATTATTCGCTTAGGTACTCGATGATCATCATGATTTTGTCCTTGTAAAAGGTGTCTTGGTGGGTTAAGAGGAAAATGTGTTTATAAATAAGAGTACCTAAGCGAGAGTGGCAGGGGTTATTTATAGACATCATGTCCTCTCAACCCATTGAGACATCTTTTACAAGGAAAAAATCGTGATGGTTATTAAGTACCTAAACGGATAATACCTCAGATATGGTGACCCTAATGATGCCTGTGGATTTGAGGTCGAAACATTGGGGTTAGAAGGAGAGCCTAAGTCACTATTGCCTCTAGACTCAACTGGGGGACATGTTTCGGTAGCCGCAAAGTCCCACGTCGCTTAGGAATCGAGGCTAGGGACAAGAGTGGCACAAGTCATTTATAAACACCCCCTCCTCAACCCATCGAGGTGCATTTTACAGGGACAAAATCGTGGTGGTTATCTAGTATCTAAGTGGGCCATACCTAGAATATGGGGAGCTTAACAATGTCTGTGGATTTGAGGTCGAAACATTGACGCTAGAAGGAAGGCTTAGGCCACTCTTGCCCTAGCCTCGACTGGGGACATTGTTCAGGTAGTCGCAAAGTCTCGCATCGCTTAAGAGTCAATGCTAGGGGTAAGAGTGGCACAAGTCATTTCTAAACACCCTCTAATCTCAACCCACTGATGCGTCTTTTACCAGGACAACATTGTGACGATCATCTAGTACCTAAGTGGACAATGCCCCAGATACGAAAATCCTAACAGTGCCTGGGGATTTAAGGTTGGAACATTAGCACTAGAAGGATGGCCTAGGCCAGTCTTGCCCCTAGCCTCGACTAGGGGACTTGTTCCTATAGTCACAAAGTCCCACATGACTTAGAAGTCGAGGCCACGAGTAATTTATAAACAACATTTCCTCTCAAATCACCGAGACACTTTTTACAAGGACAAGATCGTAATGGTCATCGAGTACCTAAGAGAACAATATCTTGGATATGGGGACCCTAACGATGTTTGTGAATTTGAGATCAAAACACTACCAATAGACCACCTTATTCTTTTTCTTCCTTGGGAATTTTTCCTAATAACATTTTATAACATAATAAAGGACTGAAATACAAAGCAAATCAAGCCTGAAAAGGTGCTTCAAGTAAAAGTTCCTATAGGTGAAATTATAGATCTTCTAGATGCTATTAGTGACAATTTATACATGTTTACTACTTGGTTCCATCTTACTTATGACTCCAACAATCATGTGAATCGCTTGTAAGATTTCTTTTGTTATTTGACTTAATGTCATTTTTGGTTCATTGTGCTTCAAAGTTGTTTCGTTTTGGTATATTAAGTATTAAAAGTTTTATTCTAGTACTTTATGTTTTATTTTTAAAAATTTAAAAGTTAACAAAATATTAATGTTACTAAATTATGGAATAGTCATATTGTTTAACCCTATCTCTTGTAGCAAATGAATGTTCTATTTGTGCCTAGTCAAATATGCATTAATAAGACCTACTAAGATTTATGGTTTCAAATAAATGCCGGCCATTGGGAAGAATTTGTCTTAGAAAATATCTTAAGCACGATGTTTAGATTTTAAGATATTCTTGATTCCTAGATTCGCATCTTTTCGATGAATTTGCTTACCTTATTAACGTGGAATAAGAAGTATCCATTTGTTATACATATGCCAAACAGTAAATTTTATTTGTATTATCATTCGATTCTATATTTTCAAATCATTTTAAAACTTTCGCCTATCATATAGAAACCTTATTAAATAGCATTAAATTTTAACTCATCTTTTTCTTCTGAAACTATTGACTATCTCCTGATCTCAAGAGGTCAAAACACATCGCATGCAAGTCGTCCCTCGGAATGAAATGGAGAAAATAGAAATTGCCAAGAATGGACGATGTTAATTACCATAGAAAGAGTGTAGGTTCGAAATCAATCATTATTTATTGGGTTAAATAAGTTTTTTTTCCTGGGTAACATTTTGCATAAGTGATAACACCTACTACCAGGAACCTAACAAAACCAAGACATGTGAAAAAAAATTTAACTAAATATTCAGCTCTCCATTGAAATTTGGTAGCAAAGGTTAACAATTTGATGATAAGTCTTCCAGACAGAAGTATACACATGACATGGGTCAAAACAAAAGCACAGTTAAAAAGGATCTTAAAATTCGAAATTAGAGTCCGCTGTAAAAACAGCTTCAGTACAATAAAAATTTCACAAGACATATAGTAACTACTATATCTTGGATTGCTCCAGGTAACATACGGAAGTGGTCCATAATTACATTATAAATGCATTATGCATAAGTCCGTGAACTTGGATCATCTATTGAATATAGTTATTTACATTATTATTATTATTATTATTATTATTATGCTTGGATTCTCCATGGAATTACACAATACAACATCTCACCACCAGGCCCTTTTGATCAACCCTGGCTTCTTCATTGCCTATGTCATATAAAATAATCATTTAGTATGCTCAAACAATTAAAGATTCATCACAAATATAAATCTTCTTAACAACCAATCTACAGAGGTAAGCTAGCGCTGACATCTAATCACAATTGCATAAAAACTAGAAAGAACAGAAGAAAAAAATATGGATATATAAGCTAGTGCTGACATCTAATCACAATTGCTTACTAATTAGTAAGAACAGGTAAAAAGATTAAAAAATAAAAAATGGAGATACGACTGAAAAAAATAAAAAAATGGTGAAAAAAATAATTCAGGGAGTATGGAAGTTACTCTATTTCCAGCTTCAACGGAGGGGTGACAAAATAAATGGAATTAAAACAATTTAGCCCCCATATATTGAAATTCTTTTCAACTAAGCCCCCTTTTTTATAAGCTTTTCAACTTAGCCCCTTAACTTTGAAATTACTAAATTTGATCCTGAGTTTCAAGTTCTAATCAATTTTACTACTATTGCTGAAGAAAATATTTAAATTCTTCTCCATTTTATCTGATTACTTAATGCCACAAAAACAAAATGCAATTCTTAATTATTAAATGTGTATAAAACAGCGGAGAAGGAACTATATTCTTCCCCAGTTCCCCCATCAATAAAATCTCTGATTTCAAGAACTAAATTTACAGGAGTCATAGTTTATGTACCAAGTACATAAATGTTTTTCTGAAATTAAGATGTACTCATCAGACATTACAGATTCAAGAAAAGAAACTTCAAATATGTTGGTGTTATCGTTACAAATAGAACACACTATCTCATTTTCAAGGTCTTAACAAAGACAACAAACAAAAGCACTTCCTAAGACTACTTAGAGAAAGAACAAGCCAGCTGTAAATCTCATGTTATAACCATTCTAACAATTTTAAACTTTGAATAGTGCCATCTTCACATTTTACAATGACTAACTTCCAGAGCATTGTTACATGCTCAACAAAGTTAATACTGCGTCAATAATCTCTAACAATTAACTTTCAATCACTTAACCAAAAGACAGTAATCTCATATATAAGAATCCATATATCAAAAACATAAGACCATCTTTGCCTCAGCTTTAGACAATACAGATATCATGATATCACAATTGACAAGTAAACCACACAGATTATAGAAACTACTAGCAATTATGAAAGACATTTTAACCATATAGAAATTGATAAAATGTATATATAAACAAATAGCAACTATAAAAATAAGATAGACACACCTTCAGGAGGCTGAGTTAGCTTCCTATTTTGAGGAGACATCATTTCTCTCTTCAATTGAATCAAAACGTCTTCCATTGTATGCTCACGTTTCCAATTAGCAAGCATAGGAAACAAATGTGGCTCAACCTGGTAATTTAGTAATTAATGAGTTCAATTCCAAACACCACAGTAATAAAGCCTATGCAAGAATTGTCTCTTACCGCTCCAGTTTCTTGATTGACACATGTCATGTTAATCCTTGTTTGAAATCTAACAGATGGAGGATTGTCTGGATAATCCTTGCCACAAAACAATTTCAACTGGTGGATACGCCCTTCATGAACAGTCTGGTAAAAATAACATGATGGGCAGGAGAAACAAGCCATGTCAATATATTATTTGGTAGATACTACTATACTAGTTTTAGTTTTGCTTAGCAGCTAGAAAGTGAGACACATTATTAGTGGAATTAAAAAATAACTAGTGAACATAAAAGGGAAAATAATCCATATAATGGAGTAAAAATCCATTATAACTTTCTATAAGCAAAGAGGACAGAGAAAATGGGATTTAATTATTTAGAAATACTAATTTATTTTTCATTTAATATCTGTCATTATCTCACCTATTATTTTTATTATTTCATCCAAAACATTTCCATGTTATGATCACTTGCTTTGAAACAACCACCACCAAAGCTTTTTCTTACAAGGTTCATTGAAAGCCTAATAATTGTGGGAAGAAGAATCATGATTGGCAAATATTTAAAGCTTTGAAAATCAATTCCGTATTAATAGAAAATCATAAGAGAATTATCTGGTCAAGTGTGGGCAAACAGATAAGAGACCATTGTGTTAGTTGATAGGATTATTGTATTCCTAAGAGAAATTATGCAGATTTAGTTAGTCCCCATTTGGATAGCATTGAAATTTGAAAACCCATATGCAGGAAGTAGAACCATGTTGCACAGTAGTCCTATTTTTTCCATTATTCCATAATTTTTATTTGAAAATCAATTCTGGGTGAATAGAATTGATCTTGACTTCTAGAGAGAAGTGAAAAATCATTGGCCTTTCCAATGAGCTCTACCAAAAACAAAGGACACAAATTTCTATTCTAAGTTCTAACACTATGATATGACAACATTTTTGTATTACCTTCTACACTATTCATTCCTTCTTCACAAATCATCTTAGCAAAATGAACCAACAAAAAGAAATTCATTTGAAACAGTATAAGAATATCAAATTGTTCAGAATGTCCACAATAGGAATGACAAATTTCAGATGTTTTAAAACCATTTTAATAGACTTAAACGTAAATAAGTATACATTTGGTTTTACTAATATTTGACCTAATAAAATGTATTATTTTTATACAAGTGGAACCTTTAGTTATAACTTAACATCCAACATTTCAATCCATATATGCCAGAGTTTCACATGTCTATGTCTAAAGAACATAAATACCAATTTACTGATTATTAATCTATAACATATTACTGAAAGATATATTAAACAAGTCCCCACGGAAATTCAAAATATTTATTTTGTCATAGAAGCTGATAGGGATGTTAGCTGGAGATTCCAATGTGTCAAAAATAACTAATAAAAGAAAAATAAATTATTATTTCAGAAAAGCAGAGAGCAGCTTACACCAGGGGGCCCAATGATAGTCCCAGTCCAAGATTGCATGTATATGTCGTCAGCGTCATCCATTCCATAGCTAACAGTTCCATCCCCAATTCCCTTCTCACCTCTCTCAAGCTCTTGCAATAATCTGAAATTCCTAGGAACTGCAGGGACCAATTAAGAAGAGTAAATTTCAAATCTAAGTTCTATTAAATCCTTCAAAGCTGTTTAATTGAAATAGTTGCAATATGACTGATGAAGGCAATCGTTGATAACTTACATTTTTATAGAAAAAATTAAAAAAGAGATTTTATGAGAATAAAGGAAAAATACAACTAGTGAGGAAAGATATTCTCCAAAACAGAAAAAAAAAAAGATACAACAAAAATATTTGTGAAGACAATGCAGCGTAGCAAAGCTGTCCAACCTCTTTGAATGTCAGCAATATAAACTCATTGAAAAGCCATAATCCAAAAACCAATAGAAAGCTATTCACAACTTACATTAGTGATACAGTCTAAGTAAAACAAATGGGAATATGAACCACATTGCAATGGTTAAGTTGCAAACATTAAGTCATCAGTACATATCATCCTTTAAGTTCATTTATCATTATTACAGAATATGCTAAAGGTCACTATTCATCCATAATATACATAAATATATGTATAAAGAGAGAGAGAGAGAGAGAGAGATTAATGCAAGTTATATATATATATATATATATATATATATATAAAATTCAATCTGTGTTGTTTTGGAAGGTATATAATGAAGGCAAAGGAAGCTTCGTGAATCAAAATAGCAGAGGGGCAGCGGCATTAAGCAGAGAGGATGCAAAGCACAGAAAGTGTGATGTAATAGTGGCAACTATCACATAATATTGTTTTAATTAAATAAAAATTCAATCTGTATGGTTAGTGTAAAAATGTTTTACAAAGACAACCAATCACATGTCTACAATTTGCCACATCACATAATATTGTTTTAATTAAATAAAAGTTGTAAAAGCAGGATCTCTACTTTTCACGCCTCTCAAGGTTCTGCAGTTGCCTCTGCCCCTTCCGTAAAGAGCTTTTCGACCTAGTATTGATGTCTGGAAAAAGTTCATTGGGGTGCCGGGTTTCCTAGTTTCTACGTTTATTGGGGGTATTGCATATGGAAAGTATTTTAAATAAGGTTAGAGAAATTTATGGGAACAGAATGGTATTGTGGCATTTAAACAAACATTACATGTTCAGGTGCACAAGGTTCGCCAATGTGTTGCTTTGGAAGGTATATAATGAAGGCAAAGCAGGAAGGCAAAGGAAGCTTTGTGAATCGAAATAGCAGAGGGGCAGTGGCATTAAGCGGAGAGGATGCAAAGCACAGAAAGTGTGATCTGCGTGGTTTAAGTAAACAGAACATGATACATTCACAATTTTTAATTAATTAAAACAATATCAAGTGATGTGGCAAATTGTAGACAATGTGATTGGTTGTTTGTGTAAAACACCTTTACAATGACAGTGTATGGACATTAATCTCATATATATAATATATTTACAAACTGCATAAAATAAACTTCCTCCTTAGATGTATCCTTCGCCTTTAAAACATATCAAAAGAAAATACCAAATTTTCTTTGTTACTATTCTTTCTTGAGGAAATTTCATAAACTAGGAGCAATTTTTTGAAGTATGAAATCGGTAGGCAGTTGCAAAGGTTAACTGAAGACAACAAAACACTGAGAATAGGTAGTATATACAATCATGGAAATTGGCTAACAATGTTTGAAGTTATATGCAATCGGGGCAACTTTTATCACCTTTCCTCATGTACACACCTTCCTAATAGCAGGTCTAGTGCAGTGCAGTATCAACATTCTCTATTTTTAAAGATAAATATGTGATGAGAGATATATTTATCAGACAGGAGTCATTAACGGTCTCAGATTTGTCAATTTCCCCTCAACACCATCTACCAAAATAATGAGATCTTAGGAAGCTCACCACCACAAAGCCTCCATCCAATAACATAATATTATTGGAGTACCACTACAGCTTTTGTATTGAACTACATAGAACTAAACCTAGTGTGTAATAAATAAGTTGCTTTTTAAAGGGTATGACACAATATAGGAAATAACTAATACTTTCTTGATTCTCAATTAATATTAAACCTGACACTGACAAGCTGTGCATACAAGTTCATTGTGATAAATCGAAGATGACACAAAACATAAGTTAACTCCACAACACTGTATGACTAAGAAGATAACAGAATTAACTAATTAAGAAACAAATAAAACAAGATGGCATAATCATTGTACCACAGCAACATAATTTAGGTTTGTCCAGTAAGTTGAAGAAATATAGTTCCAGAATATTACTATATTTATAATTTCACAAAAAAAAAAAAACAGTACGTAAACAGATGGCAGCACTAGGACTTAAGCTGTGATGGAGTAACTAAATTTTGAGCATTAGAAACAGTGCAACAAATTTCTTTTACTATTAAATTAGATTTTATCAAGTTGCAATCCACAACCACATTTGTGACCGCAAAATGAAAAAATTGTGGTCTCCACACCCTATTGCGGCTGCCTCAGCTGCAATATCAAGGATTGCATATTCACAATTCACGACAAAATTGCAACTGCAATCCCAACCAATTGCAATTTAAAACACTGCATGGACTGTCTGCAGCAACTCAATTGCTACATGCAGCAAGCATTATATAAACATAGCAGACACAATAAAAGATAACCAACCATCTGATCAATTACAAAATCTTAAATTAAAAACCCTATTTTTACCCTTTTTCACTTACTTCTTCATTAGTTATTGCATTTGGTAATTATTTTGTGGAGAGAAAAATGAAACAAGGGAAATCACCCCCTCTCCTACCACCACAACAATAAATCAAAAACCAATTGAAAGCATAGCTTCAAAATCAACAACCATTTTATAACTAACTAATCATAACCCACTTGCAACGCTCAAAAACCCAACCCTGGCACCCAATTCAAACAAAAAATTAACAGTTTCTAAATTTAACCCAACCAAAACAAGAGGAACGCAATTATAATTATGGCCAGAAAAAACACAGATTCTCCTCAATTAGGAAACCACAAGATCACAAAATAAAATAAAATGAAGACTTCGAAGCAATTGAGGATTGAAAAAAATGATGAATTGGAAAGGGAAATAAATGATCGGGAAATGGAGGTATGAATGAATGCTCACCGACAACGCTGGATCCTTCGGAACCCATTACGATTATGAAAAATTCGAAGACTAAAAAAGGGTAGGGTTTGTTTCGAGAATCGATAGAGAGAAAGAAAAAAGGCACTACCCAAGTTAGTTTTATTTGGTGATGTAGATGATGTTGTTGTAGTTAGTTGTACTCCAACTGCTGTGTAGATAAATTTAACCTGATATATAGTTTTCTCTTAGAAGTAAAAACAAGACCTTCCAAAAAAAAAAAACATGTCCTTTATTATAATTAATTCATTCATTCATTATTAACTAAATAGTATACACGGGAGATTTTTTTTCCTCGAAATTTCCTATCGTTTCAGGGGTTAAATATTTATACATTTTTTCATAAAAATATATAATATTTTAATCTTCATTTAATTCATCAATTAAAATTTAATGTGCATGTGTAATAAATAGGTATAAAGAAATCATTCACAAAATTTTAATTACATTTAATTATTTACAAATCTTATAATTATTATTTGATTAATTTACAGTATATCAATATATTAATAATTATTTATTATTTGATTTATATATTATTATTATTATTATTATTATTATTATTATTATTATTATTTTTAAAGATCATTGTTGACTTATAAAAATTATCTTTAAATCCCAATAATCTATCAGTAATGGTGACTTTAATACCACTTGTTGGAAATTTTCAATAAACCTTATAAAATACCAAATGAGTACCAAAACACATTACGTCAGATTATCGAGAGGTTTTAAGGAATACCCGAATCCATAGAGCTTGATTAACACGCAGCGGAATCTTACAGCGGTTACGAACAATTGGTTTAATGACCTTCCTCAACCAAATCACCTTCTTCCTTATGGGACCTTTGTTTTCTCTTCAGATGGGACAGGAGAAACTATTTATTGATTTGGCGTATTGGGGACCATAATCATGCTTTATGTTTTAAACCTATTAGGGTTCTCATTATCCCCTAATGGGTCAAACTGGTTTCCGCTCATTAGGTCCATATCAATTTTTCTAACCGTCTAATGGGCTCACTTAAATACTTTATATTGAACCCATTTAAATATAAATAACTAATATAAATGTTATAATATAATATGCAGCTCATATTAATTAATTAGGAATTATAAAATTCCTAACATATATAAGTCAGTCAGTGATTCAAGGGAACTGTTATCGGTCTGCCAGGATTTACTAAATTCCTTGCGAATCAATGTACTCAAGTACCTCTGCATGATTTTAAATTTTAGTATGTTATGGGTGTCAAGTTAAGTAATAGTGACTGAATTCTAGGTGTTAGAAGCCATTTTTTTTCCTGATATTGAATACTAATTTTAGTATTCTATTTTTTAATATGAAGATGTTGATGTATATCTACATCTATAATAATTTTTTCATTCTTGATGATATTCATTATATTGCGGACACGATTTTGAAACTTGCAAGGGATGATATTCATTATATTGTGCTAAACAACCTTTGCTTCTAGCTATGAGATTCACCAGGGAAGAATTAGAATGAGATCATGTCTTTAAAGAGGCATTTGCTTTATTAGGGAACAATTGAACATGAACATGTCATTTGAACCTTATGTTCAGAATTGATTCGTGTTTCAACCTTATGGATTTATCTCTTCTTTCTTCATTCTTATTAATTCGTGTTTCATTTTCTTCTTTAAAATTGCAGTCATGTTATTCTCATATTTCTTCGATCGTTATTCGCTTCTGTGATCTCTTCTCTCTACCATGAGTAGGTCAGGGCAACCACGAGATTTGAAGACGTTAGTGTTCCTTTCATTTTTTCACTTGAATTTTTTTAAATAAAATTTCATGCTCTGTTACACTCACTGTGTATTGATCAGCAATTGTCTGATTTTTGTTTGTGGTAAACATTTATATTATAAATGTTAAAATTATTTTTATTATTTGTTCAATTCTTTGATTTTGAAAGAGGTAGCGGCAATTCCTAGAGAGAGAAAGAGCCAAGAAAAAGAGATTGGACAAGAAAGCTCTACTAAAAAACATTTATATTATTATTATTATTGTTATTGTTATTATTATTATTATTATTATTATTATTATTATTATTATTATTATTATTATTATTATTATTATTATTATTATTATTATTATTATTATTATTATGTAGGCTCTGTTCTTCTATAGTTTCTTGCTTTATTTTCTAATCAGAGAATAAATAAAAAAGATTAGGGAAGAAAATAAATTGGTAATTAGAAGACAAAAGGATTGGGATGACAGTGACATTGATTAAACTACCTTTCGTAGTTTACAATTTTTTAGAAATGTTTTTGAATGATGTACTTTGAGCAATTAGTTAATTATAAATATTAACTTTCTTCATAATTCACTTTTGAATTTAATTTTAAGCCTATATTACAATTAAAAAAAGCTCGCAAAGTAACTTAACAAACAACCCGTGCATGCCTGAAATGCAAAAAATGTGTAGGTCTTGTGCACTTTTGTTCGCACGCCTTTTTTTTTTTAAAAAAAGATGTGATCTCGGGCATCAACTGTGTCCAGGTTACAAGTTGTTTTTAATCTTTTGAAAAAAAATAAAGAAAAAAACAAAAACAAACAAGAACAAAAAATATATCTTTTGGCTGAACAGCCAACACGCTTTTGAAAAGAAATAACTTTAAGCTTTTCTTTGAAAAAGATTCACTGATCATAACGCCAGTTTTTGAAAAAATGTGTATGCACCTGAAGGGTGAATGCTATGAAAATTTTCCCGAACGCCCAAAATGGACTCGGATGAATGCATGAATTGATAAAAGAACATGTTTTGGAAACACTGGGTTGACTTAAATAGGGAAAATGAATCCTGAGCCCTAGTGTCACATGACCATAAAAACTTGATGCTTGAGTGTCCACATGGGTGCATGCATGACCAGTTTTGCATAAAATTTCCAAATCATCATTCTTGCATGTGTGTCATGGAAATAATGTGAGACATTCCTTTATCCCTGAACCACTGGCCAAACCAATACCCTGACATATATCATGTCCAACCGTTATACAAGCCTTTTGAGCCATAACCTCAAACCACCATAAACCTTGACCCAGGATGAGAATGTCCATCCTTGCCCTCGGAAGAAAACAAAAAAAAGAAAAAGAAAGTTCCCAATCAAAGATCGGAAGAAAGCAAAATAAGAAAATTCCCAATCAAATATTAGAAGAAAGCAAAAAAGAAAGAAAAATTCCCGATCAAAGATTGCAAGAAAACAAAAGTAATATACAGAAAGGTCTTTGGACCAGACAATATCTGAACAATGCAGAATTGTCACAAGCAAACAAGAAAAGAAAGGAAACCACGACTTGAAGTGATCCTCTCCCTTTGATCGCCAACCAAAATCCTGTGCGCTAGTGACTTTCTAGCCCCGCACTAAACAAAAACAGAAAAGGGAAAGGCCAAAACACTCGGATCCAAATTTCCCACCAAAAACACCATTCCCGAAAAAGTCCTATTGATCCATGATCACGCATGTAATCTTTGATTTGATAGGAAATGATTTGCAAATCAAGTCATGACATATCTATGGTTCGAATTAGGATGAAACACTTGCCTGTGCGAGGTTTATACACTCTGAGTGATTTTTTTCTATTTTCAGTTGGACCCGTTGTTTCCTCTAAATGGTCATTTGAAATGAAATGCTAACATCCAATCTCATTTGTGGTTATGAGAAAATTTCATCAGCATACTCTTCTTCCCCAATAGACACATTGTTTTTCTCCAAAAATTATATTTTGCCCTGATTAGTTGGAGGTTTTTGTTTCTTTACTAAAGAATGTTCGCATTTTAGTGAAAGAACGTCGAGACTACTTTAGTCTCACACCTTTGTCATCCAGAGACGGCGAGTCCGATGACATATGGAGATACCTTATGGTTTTTCGCACCTTTTGTCAGCTAGAGGCAAGCGAGCCCGTTGACACGCAGAGACTAACGTCGTCATCTGCACCTTTGTCATCCAGAGACGGCGAGTTCGATGACATGGGGAGATTACTTATGGTTATCCACACCTTTTGTCAGCTAGAGGCAAACGATGTTGTTGACACGCAGAGACTAACATTGTCATCTGCATCTTTGTCATCCAGAGACGGCGAGTCCGATGACATGCAGAGATACCTTATGGTTATCCGCATCATTTGTCAGCTAGAGGCAAGCGAGCCCGTTGACACACAGAGACTAACGTCGTCATCTGCACCTTTATCATCCAGAGACGGCGAGTCCGATGACATGCAGAGATACCTTATGGTTATCCGCACCTTTTTTCAGCCAGAGGCAAGCGAGCCCATTGACATGCAGAGACTAACGTTGTCATCTGCACCTTTGTCATCCAGAGACGGTGAGTCTGATGACATGCAGAGATACCTTATGGTTATTTGCACCTTTTGTCAGCTAGAGGCAAGCGAGCCCTTTGACACGCAGAGACTAACGTCGTCATCGGCACCTTTGTCATCCAGAGACGGTGAGTTCGATGACATGCAAAGATTACTTATGGTTATCCACACCTTTTGTCAGCTAGAGGCAAACGACGCTGTTGACACGCAGAGACTAACGTTGTCGTCTGCATCTTTGTCATCCAGAGACGGCGAGTCTGATGACATGCAGAGATACTTTATGGTTATCCGCACCTTTTGTCAGCTAGAGGCAAGCGAGCCCATTGACACACAGAGACTAACGTCGTCATCTGCACCTTTATCATCCAGAGACGGCGAGTCCGATGACATGCAAAGATACCTTATGGTTATCTGCACCTTTTGTCAGCCAGAGGCAAGCGAGCCCATTGACATGCAGAGACTAACGTCGTCATCTGCACCTTTGTCATCCAGAGATGGCGAGTCTGATGACATGCGAAGATACCTTATGGTTATCCGCACCTTTTGTCAGCTAGAGGTAAGCGAGCCAGTTGACACGCAGAGACTAACATCGACATCTGCACCTTTGTCATCCAGAGACGGCGAGTCCGATGACATGCGGAGATACCTTATGGTTATCCACACCTTTTTGTCAGTTAGAGGCAAGCAAGCCTGTTGACACGCAAAGACTAATGTCGTCATCTGCACCTTTGTTATCCAGAGAAGGTGAGTCCGATGACACGTGGAGATACCTTATGGTTATCCGCACCTTTTGTCAGCTAGAGGAAAGCGAGCCCATTGACACATAGATACTAACGTCGTCATCTGCACTTTTGTCATCCGGAGACGGCGAGTCCGATGTCATGCGGAGATACCTTATGGTTATCCGCACCATTTGTCAGCTAGAGGCAAGCGAGCCCGTTGACACGCAGAGACTAACGTCATCATCTGCACCTTTGTCATCCAGAGACGGCAAGTCCGATCACATGCGGAGATGCCTTACGGTTATCTGCACCTATTTTTAGCTAGAGGCAAGCGAGCCCATTGACACGCAGAGACTAACGTCGACATCTGCACCTTTGTCATCCAGAGACGGCGAATCCGATGACATGCAGAGATGCCTTATGATTATCCGCACCTTTCGTCAGCTATAGGCAAGTGAGCCCGTTGATACGCAGAGACTAACAACGTAATTTGCACCTTTGTTATCCATAGACGGCGAGTCTGATCACATGCAGAGATGCCTTACGGTTATCCGCACCTTTTGTCAGTTATAGGCAAGTGAGCCCGTTGATACGCAGAGACTAACATCGTCATCTGCACCTTTGTCATCCAGAGATGGCAAGTCCGATGACATGCAGAGATTGCTTATGGTTATCCGCACCTTTTGTCAGCTAGAGGCAAGCGAGCCCGTTGACACGCAGAGACTAACGTCCTCATCTACACCTTTGTCATCCAAAGACGGCAAGTCCGATGACATGTGGAGATTGCTTATGGTTATCCGTACCTATTGTCAGCTAGAGGCAAGCGAGGCAGTTGACACGCAGAGACTAACATCGTCATCTGCACCTTTCCCGGAGATGTTAGCATCTTCCGGCCGAGACTGCAAAAAAGTCTTGTTTGCTGTCCGTCAGACTCAAGGGTCCGGTAGCATGCAGTTACTAACGTCGTCATTTGCACCTTTCCCAGAGATGTCAGCGTCTTCAGGCCGAGACTACAAAAAAGTCTTGTTTGTTATCTGTCAGACTCAAGGGTTCGCTAAGATGTAGTGACTAACGTCGTCATCTGCACCTTTCCTGGAGATGTCAGCGTCTTCTGGCCGAGACCGCGAAAAAGTCTCGTTTACTATCCGTCAGACTCAAGGGTCCGGTATCATGCAGTGAATAACATCATCATCTGCACCTTTCTCGAAGATGTCAACGTCTTCCGGCCAAGACTGTTGATGTGTCATTATTTTCTCCTATTTCTTAACCCTTTTTGTCACCATTTTAATTACTGATTAGCCTTAATTGTCAAATTAATTATGCAGTTTTATCATTTGGGCCTAATTGACAAATTTTGTGTTTTTAATTTAATTTTAGGAAATTATAAGCAATTGAGTTTGAATCCGGAATTGGGCTTGGACTTGAAGAGAGCAGACAATTTTATTTTATCAAATCTTATCTTATCCAAATTTTATTTCATCTAGATTTTATTTTGTGCAGATTTTATTTCATCCAATCTTATCTTATCCAGATTTTATTTCATCTAGATTTTATTTCATCCAATCTTATCTTATCTTGTCCAAATTTTATTTTATTTCATTTATGGGCTTGGACTTAAAATAGATTTGTAGGTTTTGGGGCTCAGGACCTATATAACAGCACCAAGGTTTTAGTTTAGAGTTTTTTTAGAGAGGAGAATAATTCTAGGATTATAGAATTCCAGTTTTTACTGTTCATGCGCACTGTTCGCGCAGAATAAAATTCATTTTCTGCATTTTCGTTTCTACTTCAATTTACAATTTTGTTTTCTACTGATTAATGGAAGGCTAAGTCTCCAGCGTTGTTTTCTCTTGAGGATCAAGCACAACTCTCTTTGAGGTTTTGTTATTACTATTGAATTCTGATCAGTTTTTCCTCTTCACCAATTACTCTGTATTTGTTGCTATTAATCCATGAATGCTTAGTGCTTGATTAATTGTCTCTGCGCTTAATTTATGTTCATGCTTAATGATCAGTTTCGTTCATGATTAATTGGTGTATGTGTTGCTTAATCACATAATGACAACCTTATGTTAATTTTCGCTTAGTAATTTAATTTAGGGTTGGATTAAGTGGTTGAACTGGTTAGGGATAAATCCTCATAACCTAGGATAAGAGACTTGCTTGTGAATCAAGGGGAAACAACATGTTTTAATTCTATTGTTTTCTAATTAAAATTTCCTCGCTATTTAAATTACAAAAACAAGCAACCCCCCCCCCCAATTCATTACTGTTTTATCACTATCTATTATGAACGTTGGTTGACCATTGCTCATTGGGAGACGACCTAGGATCACTTCCTAGATACTGCATTTTTAATGTTTATTTGATTCGGGTACGGCCTCGATCAAATTTGGCACCGTTGCTGGGGAGCAGTAGGCCAAAGGTTCATAATAGTGTTTAGTTGTTTTGTTTGGTGTAGCATTCTATTTTGCATTTCAGTCGCGTCCCCTGTTTAGCGACTGATTCGGTTGGTGTTTTGTTGTGAATAATGATTAGCGACTGGGAATTAGCGATTTTGTTTTGATAGTTAGAGTTGTTATTTTTTTGCTGATTTTTTGTGTGGTAGTTTCTTTAGATCCATATTTTGTGTGAAAAATACCAGGAGCACTTGGCGTAGTTGAATTTGAGAGAGACAAAAATTTTGGGAACTTGTTTTTAGCAAAACTTAAAACGGCCATAACTTTTGCTCCAGGTATCAGAATGACTATTATTATATATGCATTTGGGGTAGAAAATTTTCCTATACTGTGGCAACCTGCTTAAGCCGGTTGAGGTCTCCCAAACTCGAAAAATCAGCTGTTTACTAAGTTTTTTTTATTTTTATTTTTCAAGTATTATTGTCCTATTTTTCTAAACTTTGCTTAATTAGTTTTCATAGTTAGACTTTGAATTTTTGTTTGAAATTTTTTGTGCTATCGTTTCATGATTTTAGGGTGTTGCTCACAAAATTTCAGCTCATTTGGATATCATTTTACTATAGTTGTAGTTTTAACCCTTCCCTGGTGCTTGTTTGAGAACACATTAATTGCTGCATATAGTGCATGACTAGGGGAAATCTAGGTGATTTACAACCCTTTGATCCTGAAATAGATAGAACCTTTCATAGATTAGTTAGGCATAGCGTGTATCCTGATCATTCTGTGCATTTTGAGCATTGTGAGCATTTGGAGCATTCTGAGTATTCTATTGCGAGTGATTCTGAATATTCTAATTTTGAGCATTCGACTACTAATTTTTGTACTGAGAACATGGCTCAACTTCCACCTCGTGAGAGGGCTCTTAGGATGATGGCTGCACCTGATTTCACTTATGAAAGCTTGTGCATTCAATATCCTGATGAGGGTGTTCCATATGTTCTCAAGACTGGACTAATACATTTGCTGCCCAAGTTTCATGGTCTTGCAGGTGAAGATCCTCATAAGCATCTTAAGGAGTTCCATATTGTTTGTTCCACCATGAAGCCCCCTGATGTCCAGGAAGATCATATCTTTATGAAAAAGAGGATGAGATAGTTGCACATAAGAGAAAGCTTCCTAACAAAAATTTTCATGTAGGTGGAGCTTCTTCTAGTAATTCTGACTTACCACAGCCGCCTATCTCTCTTCCATTCCCACCTAGAGCAATTCCAAACAAAAAAATGGAAGCAGCGGAAAAGGGGATCTTGGAGACCTTTAGGAAAGTAGAGGTGAACATACCTCTGCTAGATGCCATCAAGCAGATTCCAAGATATGCCAAGTTTCTAAAGGAGCTGTGCACCCACAAAAGGAAGCTCAAATGCAATGAAAGGATTAGCATGGGCAAAAATGTGTCAACATTGATAGGTAAATCTGTTCCTCACATTCCTAAGAAATGTAAGGACCCAGGTACTTTCTGTATACCTTGCATTATTGGGAACAATAAATTTGAGAATGCCATGCTAGATCTAGGAGCATCAGTTAGTGTCATGCCTCTGTCCATTTTCAATTCTTTATCTCTTGGACCTTTGCAATCTATAGATGTTGTGATTCATTTGGAAAATAGAAGTGTTGCTTACCCCGCAGGTTTCATAGAGGATGTGCTAGTTTCGGTTGGTGAACTTATTTTTCCTGTTGATTTTTATGTTCTTAATATGGAAGAGGGATTCTCCCATGGTGTTGTTCCAATTATTTTAGGCAGGCCATTTATGAAAACGGCCCGAACCAAGATAGATGTTTATGCTGGCACATTGTCTATGGAATTTGGTGATATTGTTGTTCATTTTAACATTCTTGATGCCATGAAACATCCATCTGAGGATCATTCAGTTTTTCGTGCTGAGATAATTGATTAGATTGTTGTTGATTATATGTTTGATTTTGATTCTGTTCTTCATGATAGGAAACATCCATTTTTATCTGATTTGCATACTTGTCATTCCTTATGCATTGAATCTAAATCTGAGTTTGAATTTGATCCTGTGTCTGATTTTTATGCTGAGAGTGAATTTGAATTTGAGTCTGGTGTTGTACCTCTTGATGTTGATTTTTTAGAGTTAGAATGCATTAACCATGTTGCAGGAAATACATATACTTTTGACTTGCTTTATCAGGTACAGGCTGAGGAACCTTCTTCTTTTCCTACCCTGGTTCCTCCCATTGTTCAGCCACCACCCACACCAGAGTTGAAGCCCTTACCAGCAAACCTCAAATATGCTTACTTGGAGGACAAGGAGAAGTTGTTGCTAGTTCTCAAGAAGCACAAGAAGGTCATTGGATGGACTTTAGCAGACATTCCTGGTATTAGCCCATATACCTGCATGCATAGGATACTTTTAGAGGATGGAGCTAAGCCAGTGAGGCAGCCACAACGGCGACTCAACCCCATCATTCTAGATGTGGCGAAAAAGGAAGTGACCAAGCTCTTACAAGCTGGAATCATCTACCCCATTTCTGACAGCCAGTGGGTGAGTCCAATCCAAGTGGTTCCTAAGAAGACAGGCCTCACAGTAATTAAGAATGAAAGGGATGAGCTTATCCCCACAAGAGTGCAGAACAGCTGGCGAGTCTGCATTGATTATAGGAGTCTGAACCAGGTAACCAGAAAAGATCATTTTCCCCTGCCATTCATTAATCAAATGCTTGAGCGCTTGGCAGGTAAATCTCATTACTGTTTTCTTGATGGTTTTTCTGGTTATTTATAAATTCATATTGCTCTTGAGGATCAAGAAAAGACCACATTCACCTGTCCCTTTGGCACTTTTGCCTATAGAAGGATGCCCTTTGGCCTATGCAACACCCCTGGTACCTTCCAGTGATGTATGCTTAGCATTTTCAGTGATTTTTTAGAGAGCTGCATAGAGGTGTTTATGGATCTTCTTTTGATGCATGTTTGGATAGTTTGGATAGAGTTCTTAGTAGATGCATTGAAACTAACCTTGTGCTGAATTTTGAAAAATGTCACTTCATGGTAGAACAAGGTATAGCTTTAGGGCATATCATTTCCAGTAGGGGCATAGAGGTAGGCCCTACAAAAATAGCTGTTATTTCACAATTGCCTTACCCCTCTTGCGTGCGAGAGGTTCGTTCTTTTCTTGGTCATGTAGGGTTTTATAGGCACTTTATCAAGGATTTTAGCAAAGTGGCCCTTCCACTATCCAATCTGCTGCAAAAGGAGGTGGACTTTGATTTTGATGACCGATGCAAAGAGGCTTTTGATTGCCTTAAGCACGCGGTGACTACCACCCCTATCATTCAGGCACCTGATTGGACAACCCCATTCGAGCTAATGCGTGATGCATCCAATTACGCATTGGGGGCTGTCCTTGCTCAAAAGATTGACAAGTTGCCTCGGGTAATCTACTACGCTTCCAGAACTTTGGATGCTGCCCAAGCAAATTACACTACCATAGAGAAGGAACTATTAGCGATAGTTTTTGCTCTTGAGAAATTTCGTTCATATTTACTTGGTACTCGTGTTATTGTTTATACTGACCATGCAGCTCTGAAGTACTTGTTGAAGAAGGCTGAATCAAAGCCTAGATTGATCAGGTGGATGCTTTGGCTCCAATAGTTTGATTTGGAAATCCGTGATCAGAGTGGTGCAGAGAACCTCATGGCTGACCACCTGAGTAGGATTGAGCGTGCACCTGAGGACTCACCCATTCGGGATGATTTTCCGGATGACCACTTGTACATTCTGTATAATATTTTTGATTCCTTCCCCATTTATTGCTTTGCTAATATTGTGAATTATTTGGTTGCTTCTGTTTTTCCTCCCTTAGCATCTAAAGCTCAAAATGATAAAATTAAGAGCAATGCTAAGCATTATATTTGGGATGACCCCTATTTGTGGAAGTTATGCAGTGACCAGGTTATTAGGAGATGCATTCCAGACCATGAGATCGACTCGGTCCTACAATTCTGTCATTCTTCTGCACCAGGTGGCCATCTTGGCATACAGAGGACAGCTCACAAGATGCTTGACTGCGGTTTCTATTGACCCACTATCTTCAAGGATGCATGGAAAATCTATAGCACTTATGAGCCTTGTTAGAGAGCAGGCGACTCACTTTCATGGAGACAACAAATGCCTCAACAACCCATGTTATTTTGTACGGTGTTTGATGTCTGGGGTATAGATTTTATGGGGCCTTTCCCTGTCTCTTTTGGTTTTGTTTATATTCTCCTTACTATTGATTATGTTTCAAAATGGGTGGAAGCCAAACCCACCAGAACTAATGATGCTAAGGTTGTTGTGGATTTTGTTAGATCTAATATGTTTTGCAGGTTTGGAGTCCCTAGAGCCATCGTTAGTGATCAAGGCACCCATTTTTGTAACAGATCCATGTATGCCTTGCTAAAAAATTATGGGGTCGTGCATAGAATTTCCACACCTTACCACCCCCAAACTAATGGATAGGCTGAGATTTCAAACAGGGAGATAAAAAGGATCTCGGAGAAGATTGTGCAGCCAAACATAAAGGATTGGAGCACCAGGCTAGATGATGCTCTTTGGGCGCATAGGACTGCTTATAAAGCACCCATAGGAATGTCCCCTTATCGGGTTGTCTTGGCAAGGCATGTCATCTTCCTATAGAGATAGAGCACAAAGCCTACTGGGCTATAAAGACCTGCAACTTCTCTATTGATCAGGCTGGAGAGGAAAGGAAGTTGCAACTAAGTGAGCTAGATGAGATCCGTTTAGAAGCCTATGAGAATTCCAAATTCTACAAGGAGAAGACCAAGAAGTTCCATGACAATTTGATAGCTAAGAAGGACTTTGTGGTTGGACATAAAGTTTTGTTATATAACTCTAGGCTCGGACTCATGAGTGGTAAGTTGAGGTCAAAGTGGATTGGTCCTTTTGTGGTAACTAATGTTTTTCCTTATGGTACAGTTGAGATCAAAAGTGAATCCATAGATAAGAGCTTCAAGGTTAATGGACACCGGCTGAAACCATTCCTCACAAATCCCTCCTTAGTGGATGTAGTGGTGGAGGAGACCTCCTTACTTCACCCTGCTTCTCTTCCGCCATGACTTAGGGAGCTTTCTTTTTCTATCTCCTTCTTTACTTTTATTGCACTTGTCCAAATTTATTAATTGTTTTGATTGCTCTTGATCTTATGATTGTGCTACATTGAGGATAATGTGTTGTTTAAGTGTGGGGGGGGGGGGGATTTTCTAGGTTAATTTTATTAGGTTTTCTAGGTCAATTTTGTTATTTTGGTTTTATGTTTTGTGTACAACATTGCATGTTTCTCTTTGAATTTTGGGTTATGTACAGGTAATGGTAATTGTTTTTGAAATAGGAGTTTCTTGGCATTTTGTGAATTGAAATCCTTGTTTTTCTCTACATGTCAAGATAGTTTTGAAAGTTCGAATTGAAAGTGATAGATTTCCCATTGGTGAGAATTTGAGCCATCATCATCTATTTTATTCAGTGTGTTTTTGCCCCATTGATTGCTTGCACAATTGCCTTGGCTTGACTCTTGTTGATACTTCTTGCTTCACATGCATGTTGGGAGATGATTTAGGCATTTTGTTCTTATAAGCCTCTAGCCAAATGAGCCTACCTTGAATTAATTCCTTTGATAGCCCCTTTGAGCCTATGTTCCCTTTCTTTGTTTTGAAGCTCATTAGAAGCCTTAAGTGAAAAACCATGATCTCACCCTACCCTTAAGAAATTTTGGAGCTTTGGAATTGTTTTGGGAATAAGTGTGTGTGTGTGTGGGGGGGGGGGGGGTATGTTTCATTGGATGATATGTTTTTGTTGGCCATGCTTGATGTATATACATATATTGCCTAATTGTTGCCTTATTTTCAAATGCTTTCAAATGCTACTGTTCACGTTAAAAAAAATGAAAAAATGAAAAAAAAAAACAAAAAAAAAGAAGAAGGATGAAGTTGAATAAATGAGGTCTTGGTTTGAAGACTTAGATTGGTTTGAGGACTTGTTTGATTTTGTTTTGGGTTTACTTTTTAAGCTTAATTTTTAATTTTGGTTTTGGGGTTTACTACTCTTTCTTAGTTCCCACTTATTCTCCATTGCTCCTCTATTCCTTTGGGTTTTAGCTACTTATCCCATATTTTCCTCTACCTTATTCTTGGCCCCATTACAACCTTAAAAGACCTTTTGATCCTCATGTGCATGTGTTTGTGGTGTGGTTGTCAATTTTAGAGTCTTGCCAAGTCTATGTGGTGTTTGTTTTCATGGGTGCTCTGAGAGTAAACAGTAGCCTAGACACTTGAGAGATAGAGTGCATATCTTATGAGGCTTTATCACTTTTCATTTTTGAGCTGATTGACTATCTTGCCATGTTAATATGCTTGGAAGATTTTCATGACTGTCTTGATTCTTTAACTCTCTACGTGTTGGATGTTGCCTATTCCTTTCATTCCTTGAGATTCATTGAGAAATATGTAATTGTTTTTGTGTTTGTTTGTTTCTCTTTAATGTCTCTGGATTTGTTCCTTGCTTTGCTTTTTGATTTTTCCCGGGAGTGCAAAAGGCTAAGTGTGGGGGGATTTGATGTGTCATTATTTTCTCCTATTTCTTAACCCTTTTTGTCACCATTTTAATTACTGATTAGCCTTAATTGTCAAATTAATTATGCAGTTTTATCATTTGGGCCTACTTGACAAATTTTGTGTTTTTAATTTAATTTCAGGAGAATTATAAGCAATTGGGCTTGAATCCGGAATTGGGCTTGGACTTGAAGAGAGCAGATAATTTTATTTGATCAAATCTTATCTTATCCAAATTTATTTCATCTAGATTTTATTTCGTCCCGATTTTATTTCATCCAATCTTATCTTATCTTATCCAGATTTTATTTTATCTAGATTTTATTTTGTCCAGATTTTATGTCATCTAATCTTATCTTATCTTGTCCAGATTTTATTTTATTTCATTTATGGGCTTGGACTTAAAATAGATTTGTAAGCTTTGGGGCTGAGGACCTATATAACACCACCAGGGTTTTAGTTTAGAGTTTTTTTTAGAGAGGAGAATAATTCTAGGATTTTAGAATTCCAGTTTTTACTGTTCATGGCGCACTGTTCGCGAGAATAAAATTCATTTTCTGCATTTTCGTTTCTACTTCAATCTACAATTTTGTTTTCTACTGATTATTGGAAGGCTAAGTCTCCAGCGTTGTTTTCTCTTGAGGATCAAGCACAACTCTCTTTGAGGTTTTGTTATTACTATTGAATTCTGATCAGTTTTCCTCTTCACCAACTACTCTGTATTTGTTGCTATTAATCCATGAATGCTTAGTGCTTGATTAATTGTCTCTGCGCTTAATTTACATTTCATGCTTAATGATCAGTTTCGCTCATGATTAATTGGTGTATGTGTTGCTTAATCACATAATGACAGCCTTATGTTAATTTTCGCTTAGTAATTTAATTTAGGGTTGGATTAAGTGGTTGAACTGGTTAGGGATAAATCCTCGTAACCTAGGATAAGAGACTTGCTTGTGAATCAAGGGGAAACAACATGTTTTAATTCTATTGTTTTCTAATTAAATTTCCTCGCTATTTAAATTACAAAAACAAGCAACCCCCCAATTCATTACTGTTTTATCACTATCTATTATGAACGTTGGTTGACCATTGCTCATTGGGAGACGACCTAGGATCACTTCCTAGATACTGCATTTTTAATGTTTATTTGATTCGGGTACAACTTCCATCAACTGTGAAAAAGTCTCATTTGCTATCCGTCAGACTCAAGGGTCTGGTAGCATGTTGTGACTAACATCGTCATCTGCTCATTTCCCAGAGATGTCAGCGTCTTCCGGTCGAGACCCGGCAAAAAAGTCTCATTGTTGTCCTCAGACTCAAGGGTCCAGTAGCATGTGGAGATACCTTAGGTTTATCTGCACCTTTCGTTAGCTAGAGGCAAGCGAGCCCGTTGACACGCAGAGACCCATGTGGTCATCTATACCCTTCCCGAAGATGTCAACGTCTTCCAACCAAGACCGCGAAAAAGTCTCGTTTGCTATCCGTCAGACTCAAGGGTCCGGTAGCATGCAGTGACTAACGTCGTCATCTGCATCTTTCCCGGAGATGTCAACATCTTCCAGCCGAGACTTCGAAAAGTCTCATTTGCTATCCGTCAGACTCAAGGGTTCGGTAGCATGCAGTGACTAACGTCGTCACTGCACCTTTCCCAGAGATGTCAGCGTCTTCTGGTTGAGACTACGAAAAAGTCTCATTTGCTATCTTTCAGACTCAAGGGTCCGGTACCATGCAATGACTAACATTATCATCTGCACCTTTCTCGAAGATGTTAGCGTCTTTCGGCCAAGACTGTGAAAAAGTCTCGTTTGCTATCCGTCAGACTCAAGGGTCTAGTAGCATGTAGTGACTAACGCCGTCATCTGCACCTTTCCCGAAGATGTTAGCATCTTTCGGCCGAGACCGCAAAAAAGTCTCATTGTTGTCCTCAGACTCAAGGGTCCGGTAGCATGCGGAGATACCTTAGGGTTATCCATACCTTTCGTTAGCTAGAGGCAAGCGAGCCCGTTGACACGCAGAGACCCATGTGGTCATCTGCACCCTTCCCAGAGATGTCAGCGTCTTCCGGCCGAGATCGCGAAAAAGTCTCATTTCTGGCGTCAGACTCAAGTGTCCGGTAGCATGCAGAGACGCCCTATACGGTAATCTGCACACATTTCAAAGACAAAAATGTCTTCAGTCATTGCATGCCTTCAAAAGGTGACAATGACCCTCATTTACATTTCGAAGACAAAAATGTCTTTAGTCATTGCATGCCTTCAAAGACGACAATGGCCTCATCTACATTTCGAAGACGACAATGTCTTCTTCAGTCATTGCATGCCTTCAAAAGGCGACAATGTCTTCATTTGGATTTCGAAGATGACAATGTCTTCACCTTAAAAACTTCAATATCCTTTTCCCCTGTGCTTTGTAGGACTCGACGTCCTTTGTTCTACGCTTTAAAAAAATAAAAGGGGAGAGTGAAAATGAAAATGAAAATGAAAATGAATTAAACGAGAAAAGAAGGAAGTTCAATATCTTCATGCCTTCACGGGTTTTACTGCTTGGATTTGCGCTAGTGGCCGATCGGGTAAAGATTCAGCTCAAATGAAATTAGTGTCTTATCTTTACTTCCCTTTTATCTCCAATAAAAGATAAGTAAAGAGGGGCAACTGTCATACCCTAATTTCGAACGGGGACCATTGTTTGTCAGCATGCGACCTTCGTTTGACTACCTCAAAATGTTTAACACCCATCGTTGTGGAATCCGTAAAGTTCTGAGATGTTTCAGGAAGAAACCGGTCTAAAACACGAAAATGGCAACCATAATTCATGAAGAATATTTATCGAATTAAACTCAAATAAAAAAATCATACAACAAAATGAAACCAATCATAGTCAGGCCTTATAATAACAAAATGATGGGAATGACTACTAAATATTATTCTAACGTTTCTAAAATAAAATTTGAATTAACATATTAGTGTATTATCATTATTGATATTTGATATTTTAAATGCCTTAATTATGTTTTAAATCCCTTAAATTAAGAGCTCTATTTTTTTAGTCATCCAATAAAATTTTCATTTTGTAGTCTTTAAATATGAAAATGTTTTTTTTTTAATTTTAGTCCCTTTATGAGAATTTGAGGGACTAAAAAATGTAAACTTTTATTTGAGAGAAGAGACTAAAAATATTATTTTTTTTAATTTAAGAGACTATCCAATACAAATTTTTATTCGGGAGACTAAAAAATAGATTCATTATTTTGAGGGACTAAAAATATAATTAATCTTTTATAAATTATAAAAACCTTTTACGGCTCGATATTAGTGAAAATAAATGCTTTGTTATTTGTATGTATATACTTTGCATATTTATTTTCATATAATATTTTACATTTTATTAAATTAAATTAAATTTTAAACAATTAGTAATAATAAAAATTAGTCATTGGTGTAGCATTTGATTTTTCAATGTAACATGAATTATTTTTTCCATCAATACCCTCTAATAGATGTTACTATAGTTTTTGAATCTAATATTCATATTATTCTCTTCTATCTATTTAATAAGATTAGTTTTGTAACATTATCACTTTCTTTCATCCATTTATTAATTTTTCTTGATTTATGTAAAATAACTTAGGACGACACTTATTTTGAGACAGAATATTCAATTTTGCCCCCCCCCCCCCCCCTAAGAGAAACTTTTGGTTTCATCCCTATTTGGAGGAGGAGAAGAATCTTAAAACATCACACATTCTAAGTTTGGATAGAAACCTTAAAAGTTAAAACACCACACACTTAGAGCTTACACTTTTTATAGGGAGACCAAAGTTATATTTAAACCATTTAAATAAAAAGCGATAAATGAGAGATTTTAAGAAATAACTCCGTTGATAAAATTTTAAAAAATAATATAAATAAATTTCTCAATAAATAGTTATAGAAAGAAAAATAAAATGAATTGAGGATATAAAATAAATAAAACTTATCAATTTAACATCAACTTATCCTATTTTCCCCCCTAAATTCTCTCATTTAAGTTATTCATAATATTTTAAAACTTAATAGACTTTAATATTATGACCTTAAAAAAGTTTTAGCAGTAAAATTTTATAATTAAAAATTCTTAAACTAGAAATTAATCCATTTTTACAATTTTAATTTTTATTATTATAACAAAGAACATTTTGGTTCTTTTTTAAACATAAAAAAACTAAAATAAAATTCCTAATATATAAAGGAATAAATTGAAAGAAAAATAAGATAAAAACCAAATATATTATTTGGCCTTAAATTTATTGTTTTACTATATAAATTATTCAAATCTCATAGGGTTAGACTAATGATAAACTTATTTACAAAAACTCTAATGGGTGTAACTCAGAATAAAATTGATTTTTGTGGAAAGAAATAAATATGATTTTTATAAAATATATTTTTGGAAAAGAATGATGAGGTTTAAACGTGATTATAATTATTGTTAATAAAAATCAATTTCACAAAAATATTTAATACTTCTAAACTTCTTAATAGCAGAAACATATTGTAATAAATATCATTTAATATGACTCTTAAATTCAAACTAGGAAAATTTAATTAACACCTGTACCGGAGCGACAGAAAAGGAGATTGCATTTATGTGGGTAACTTTTAAATTCAAACTCCGAAAAGGAGATGGAAAAAAAATTAATTGACTACCTCGGGCCACAAATTAAATGAGCTTCAAATGTATTTTTTTCTTTTAAATTAAAAAAATGAGCTTCAAATAAATACATTATCCACGTGCCACTGTCTGAGCTCGTTT